>NW_027328800.1:0-194292 GCF_048564905.1 Vicugna pacos
CGCCGCCCCGCCCACTGTTGGCAGCATTGCCCCAGCCTCCGGCCGGTGCCACCTGCAGCTGAGGACCTCCGCGCGGCCCCGCCCGCCCCGGCCCCACCCAGCTGCCCCATAAGCCTCCCCCCACCCCCGTCCTGGCCGCGCCCTTGCTCCCATTGGCTCCGAAAGTTCTGCCCTTGCACGTCTAGCCTCGGGAGGACGCAGACGCAAGCGCTAGGGGAGGGCCCCGCGGCGTTGCCATGGATAAAGACGCCGCGCTCCTCGCGGGCTGGCGTGCGCTTCTGGGGCAGGCAGCGGGCTCCGGAAGTGTGCAGCTGCCCGGGGCCATGGCGGTGTTTGCTGCTGGGGATGGCGGCTTGCTTGGCCGGGCCACTAGTTCTGGCCGCGTCAGTCGGCGGCCGACATCCTTTCTGGGGCGGCGTCTCACAGACGGTAAACGTACGGCAGCGCCGTTGGCGGGGCCAGTGGACATGGACCGGGGTGGGATCCGGGTTGGTGTGGCGGCCGGGGAGGGCTGTGGTGCCGGGGAGCGGGTTGGGGCGGGGGGGACAGGGCTGGGGCACAGCCTCCGGCTTTCCTCCCCCTCGGGCTCTGGGGCTTGGACCGCGAGTCCGGGTAGCCCTGCGTGGCCGCGGCCTCCCAGAACCCCTGGGAAGGGCAGGTGGAGGACCCGTCTTTTATGAAGCGGGGCCTTACCCGCGTTTTGAAGAGCCCCAGAATCAGATGTTGGAATAGGGTGGTTTATCAGCCTTGTATATCAGCAGGGAAATTTCAGTTCCATCCAGATGTTGGCTCCTTCGCTAAAACTCAGGAATAAGACAAGGGTCAGTGTCAATTAGCAGTTATCTAGGGCTTGACTCAAAATAGACTGTGCGGGGTGTAGAGATGGTAGATGGGCCCTCCCTTTCAAGGTTGGTAGTCTTCTGGGATTAGAGGCCTCAGTTGAGGATTACATCCTCATCTGCAGTAATGGAGGTTGTGGGAAACATTAACACAGAGAAGGGAGGGGTGTTGCTGCGGTAACTCATTAAAGAAGCCAGGACACTTGCCTGGCTCTTGTGTAGGAGAGTCTCGCCTAGGGTAGGGCAGCAGTTATCAAAGTGAGTCCGAGGCCCCTGAGATGCAAGACTATTTTCGTAGGAACGCCGGGAAGTCACCTGCCTTTTGCACACTCTTGCACTCCCGAGTTTCCTGTGGGGTTTTCCAGGGAAAACCTAGTCTGTGATATCACAAAACAGGTAATGTAGAGGCAGATAGAATTAAGCTCTCACCAGTCCAAAAGAGATTCTCAGAAATTAAAATCACTGCTATTCCTCTCATTAATGATTTTTGTTTAGAAAAATATACTTATTTTTTGCTTAAGAGTATTAATGGTATCATGTAGTAGGTTGTTATTATTTTTAAGTGAAATCATAAGCATTTTTTAAAGTTCTTATTTAACTTCTAACACAGGAACTATTGATAGATTTAACCCACATAAACAGCAGCCTTTTGAAGTCCTCAGTATTTAAGAGTGTACAGGGGTCTTTAGGCCAAGAAGTTTGAGATTCCCTGGAGAACGGGTGCTCAGGTACTAGTCAGGTGCTTAGCGTTGATAGACAGATGCCAAGATGTCTTCTGCATGTGCTCCCGGACTCGAAATAATTGGCCACACAGAGATCGGGGGGCAGTGCCTCCACTATACAAACCAGAAGCTGCTGAACGTGTCTTGAGTCTAGGCCATGTGCTGTGCAGAGATTCCCATTGTATCTGTTCTATCTAAGCCGGGATTCCTGTGCAGAGACCTGGCTCTGAAGACCCGCTCTCCTTTGCTCCCTGCCAGGTACCTTCTGTGTTATGTCAACCCTCCGGAGGGCTTCAGCCTCCGTAGGGGCGTCTGTATCCACATCGCCTTCCTCCTGAAGACCCTGCTGAAAATGGAAGAGTCGGTGCTGGTGATACCCCCTTGGGGCCGCCTCTACCATTAGCAGAGCCTGGACATCCACCAGGTCCGGATTCCCTGGTCTGACTTTTTTGATCTCTCAAGTCTCAACAGAAACATCCCTGAGAATGAGTACGAACAGTTCATTGCAGGTGAGATGGTGATCGTTTAACTGGGGCCAGACGGTTTTTGTTCTGGTTCCGATGTGAACATCGGGCCGTCTTGCTTCGGGTTTGTCAGTCTGCTTAGGGGCCGTGCTCATGTTTCCTGCACTGCAGGTGAATTTGGTCTTTCCACAGTTTTTCTCAGGAAATATATCTGAAGTGTATGAGCTCTGTGTTCCCTCCCCTCTGAAAACCCTGGCCTTCTGGTGAGATGGAGCGGTGACAAGGAGGCCACTGCCACAGAGGCCTTGTCCCAGCAGGACTCGCTCCCTGGGCAGTAAGGGCCATTCTTACCTGAAGGAAAACACGATGTATGTGTACCATGGGCCACGTGCTGGAGAAGGTATGTAACCTCTCATTCAGTATAATTTGGTCCTGCTCAAGCTTCCCATTTTACTTTTTGTAGGAGGTAAGATTTGAAGATTTTCTTTGAATACAGCTATTTAGAGCTTATCTTTTTTTTTAATTGAAATGTGGTTGATTTACAATGTTTAGTTAGTTTCAGATATACAGCTGTTTTGTTAGTTTCAGGTATACAGCATAGTGATTCAGTTGTACATATACATAGTCTATTCTTTTTCAGGTTCTTTTCCATTATAGGTTGCAATATACTGAACATTTTCCCCTGTGTTCTACAGTGAATCCTTGCTGTTTGTCTGTTTTACATATAGTAGTTTGTAATTGTTAATCCCAAACTCCTAAGTTTGTTTCCTAAGTCTGTGAGTCTGTTTTTGTTTTGTAAATAAGTTTATTTGTATCTTTTTTAAAAATTCCACATATAAGTGGTATCATATGTTACTTGTCTTTCTCTGTCTGAGTTATTTCACTTTAGTGTGATAATCTCCAAGTCCATGCATGTTGCTGTAAATGGCATTATTTCCTTCTTTGTTACAACTGTGTAATATTCTTTTATATCTAAATACTACATCTTTATCCAGTCATTTGTCAGTGGGCGTTTAGGTTGCTTCTATGTCTTGGTCATTGAAAACAATGCTGCTGTGAACATTGGGGTGCAGGTATATTTTGAAATTAAGGTTCCCTCTGGATATATGCCCAGGAGTGGGATTGCTGGATCAAATGATGTCTTTTTTTAGTCTTTTGAGGTATCTCCATATTGTTTTCCACATTGGCTTCACCAAACTACATTCCCAGCAATAATGTAGGAGGGTTCCCTTTTCTCCAAGCCTCTCCAGCATCTATGGTGAGTGGATGTTTGAATGGTGGCCATTCTGAGTAGTGTGAGATGATAACTTATTGTAGTTTTGATTTGCATTTCTAAGATAATTAGCGATATTGTGCCTTTTTTTCATATGCCTATTGGCCATTTGTATATCTTCATTGGAGAATTGCTTGTTTAGTTGTTCTGCCCATTTTTGGATTGGGTTGTTTATTTTTTTTTCTTATTAAGTTGTATGAACTATTTTTATAATCTACAAGTTAAGCCATGTTCAGTCTCATCTTTTGCAAATATTTTCTCACATTCCATAGGTTGTCTTTTCATTTTGCTTATGGTTTCTATTGCTTTGAAATAGCTGATAGGTGTAACTAGGTCCCATTTGTTTATTTTGGCTTTTATTTTCTGTTGCTTGGGTGGATTGCCCTAGGAAAACACTGCTGAGATATATGTCAAATAATGTTTTGCCTATGTTTTCTTCTGAGAGTTTTTTAGCGTCTTGTCTAATGTTTAAGTCTTTAAGCCATTTAGAGTTTGTTTCTTTTTTGGTTTTTTTTTTTCAACTCTATTATATGCTTTCGATTTGTGGTTACCCTATTTTTCAAGTATATCAACCCATTATCATATCTATTTCCTTTAGATTGATAATCACGTAGGCTCCAACACATCCTAAGAATAATGAGAAAAAGGAAAAAGAAAGAGAAAAAAATCTATCTTTTCTTGCTACCATCTCCCTTTCCCACCTTTTTGTATTTTGATATACTTTTTCTTTTTTACATCTTCATGTTTATTGTCTTGTAACTCGTTATTTCATTTCCAATGATGGTTTTCCCATTTCTATAGCATCCTGCTTCCTTTCTGTTTAGAGTAGAACCTTTTAATGTCTCTGTTTGGTTCCATAATGCTGAATTATCTCCCTAACCCCCTCCACCCTGAGCCTCTGAATACTCAGTACAGGGAAGCCAAACCATCCTAGCCTTCATCAGTCTTGGGATGCAATCTTCAGAGTGGGAAAGAAGAATCATTGAAAAATAATATTCTGTTTGTTGCTTTCTACCCTTGCCCAGAGAGTGAGAATCACCTCTGAAGGCGGAGGAAGAAAGATGGGGGCATGGGGCACAAAGTCTTTTCTCCTTTTGCTACTGAAAAAATGATTTCTTTTGTAATTAGTGATGATGCCCTTTAAATTGGTAAGATCGAGATTCCACAGCTTCAGCGCCTGTGAATAACCAGCTGGGAGAAAGCTCTCCAGGGCCCCTGCAGTGGGAAAGGCAGCCCCTCTGAGCACCTGTTGTTCTGTATTCTTCCGGCCTCCACACAGTTTCGCTAGGCACTGTGCAGGACGATGCAGTTCCCCAAGGTGGAGGACTGGGAGACCCCTGCTTGGTGGCAAGCCACAGGAGCCCACACTTGAAGGACAAAATGAAGAGTAGTGGGGCGGGCATAGGAACAGAGGATGGTTGAGACCCAGGATAGTTTCCTGGAGGCCAGCAGGTGAGACTGGCGGGGCAGATGGGGCCCTGGTGCATGGGCAGTCCTTGAGGGATCTGAAGCAAAGATATGAACCAAGATACTGGATTCGTGTGGGGGTAAATCGCCCCCTGGAGGCCACGTGGCAGTGCAGCGAGCCCAGGAGGAGAGGGCATTTCCCCAAAGTTGGGTTGACAGATCACAACCAACTCACTGGGAACCGAGAGGTACAGAGATATTGTTAACTTTTTGTCCCTCTTCCTGGAAAAAAAATTGCTTCCTGTTGAATAGCCTGTGTAGTTAGTGAGAATTAAAGACATGAAGTAACATTTCCTCAAAAGTCATCCATTGTGCAGTTGTTAATAATGGTCAAATGCAAACTTGAATAGATTAAATCAAACAGTCATCATCGTATTTTAAAATCTTTTAAAATAAAAAATCTTGCTGTCTTTGTTCTTCATTTCAGGGTTCACTTGGTGATAATAGTAACAAAAGCAACAGCAAACCTTTAAAGAATTCTGTCCTGCTGTTCAAGGAACTCTGTGTTCATGACAAACAAATGAGGTGGCACTTTACAGGAAGGACAGTCATTAATCACACAGCTAGTAAATGGCAGGGGTGGGACTTGAACCCAAGCTGTCTGACCCCAGAGCCCCCTCTCAGGCCCTTCAGTGCAGCTCATCACTTGGTATGCCCAACAGAGGCCAGCATTAAAGAGCAGCATGACCTTGGCTGCTTGGCCTCTGTTTCTTCATCTGTAGAATGGGGGTGTGGGCAGTGAACTCTGTGAGCTCAGTGGTCACTTCCTCCAGCTCTGCTATTCTACTGCTTTGAGTTAATTTAAGAAGTATCCGAGCCCCTGAATGGCCCACCCATAGGCTGGCGCTTTGCTAGGCCGTGGGTTACGGAGAAAAATAAGATCAGCCTGCTTCTCCAAGGAGCCTGTGTCCCTCCACGGCAAACGGCTTTGAGGCCCAGGCTCCCTCGCTGGCAGTCGGGGACTGGGCAGGAATGTCTGATAGAAGATGGAGGCAGAGCCCTTCCGGGAACAGTGGTGGCCACAGAGCTATCAGGAGCGGGAGCATCTGTCCAGGCTGCTGAGAGGGGGGCCCTCATGAGGCCAGTAGCCCCCCCAAACTAAGCCCTCAGGACAAAGATCCAGCCATTCCTGCAGTGTCACAACAGAGCCAGTCCATCCTCATCACTGTGCCCCTGTGCTCCTTTGTCCTGGGGCCTCTCTTCCCCCTACACCCAGAAGACTCATCTCTCTCTCTTCTCTGAGTGTCCCCTCACTTCACCCATGGTCCCTGCTTCCTAGGCCACCATCTCTGGAGTTGACGATTTGCCCCCTCACACTCTCCGTTTGATCAGGAGCCTGGGTTGACCTCCTTGTGCTCACTTTCCCCCATGAGGTGATTTCTCCTCCTCTCTTGGGAACACCTGGAAAACCCAGTCCATTCCTAGCAGTGCCTGCCACCCTGGCCTCACTGCTCATCTGCCTCAGTCAGGAGCAGCTGGACCACCAACTCTGTATTGCCTCACCGCCTACCATCAAGACGTCAATGTTGATTCTCCCTCCACCACCCAGTATGGTCATTGTAGGGTCTTCTTCTCCGTCAGCCTGAGCCAGACACCTCCCATTCACCCTACCCCCGGGCTCATACCCGGGTGTGTCTCCACCCCAGGTCCAGCCTCTCTCCTTTATGTGCCCAACTCTAGCCATCCAGCTGCTTCTCCACCAGCCTCGTTGGCCCTCCTTCACCCTCACTGGGGCATCATGCACTGACTCCTCTGCTTTCCTACCTGTCCACGTTCCTCTTACTTCCACTTCCCCACCTTCCAGCTCTGCATCCACAGTCAGCACTCTCTTTATGACAAACAAAACTCCCTTGACCCTTGATCTTTTCATTTCCTCACCAGGATGACTTCCATCTCGGTTCACCCAGCTCTATTTGTTCTGAGCCTGCAGGCAGCAGGCTCTCCCAGCACAGATTTCTAAGACTACAAATCAATGCCCAGCATGTTGCCACTGCCAGGCAATCCTCCAGGATTTCTCTAGTGAGCACATTTCCCCACTTGCCACACAGTGGTGTCAACATTCTATGCTCTCTGCACACCTCTAAGCTTCCCTCTGTCTCTTCCCTGACTCCCAGCAGATGGCCTTGCCTCCTGCTTCAGAGAGAATGACATGTTACTTGAAGGGAACTCGCTCACCTGCAGCAAATCTGCTCACCTCACCTTTTATCTGTCCCTCTCCCACCTGGACTCTAGCTGTAGCTGTTCTTAATTTAGTGAGTTTAGTTGACATATATAGACACAGTTAAAAGCTTAGCACACTATAGGCTACCTTCTTGGGCTTACTTTTTCAATTTAACATAGGGTGTATGATGCATCCACTTCGTTGCATGTACCTGCAGTTCATTTGTTTTAACTGATCTTAAATGTTGTGTGTGTGACAGTAACACAAGGCAAGTGTAAGCCAGGATTCAGGATGCTGGTTACTTCCTGTGAGAAGAGGCCTAGGGCAGGATAGGACACAGTATGTCACTGTCAATAGTCCTGTTCTGGTGCTGGGTGACAGGTTCACAACTGTTTCTTATAATATTAATTTTAATACATAAATACTTCTGACAGGCACCTAAGGTGAGAATGTGTCATGAGCCAAGATATACAATGGATAATATTACATCATTATTGTTATGTAATCTTGTTATAAAATATAATATTCATAATCCTACATTGTTATGTGTTATATATTATATAGATGCATGAATTATATATTATGTATATAAATAACTACATATGTATTATATACTATCTGATAATAAATAAACAGAACATAACATGCTAGTATATCTACTATTATGTATTATTTAATAAATAATATACTATATCCTGTTATATGACATGGCACCTAATCTTTAATCAAATAAAAATATGTCACTATATGTAATGGTAATTAATAAAATTAAATGAAAATGCCCGCAGCTTTTAACGCCAACACCGCTCCAGCTGTCACTGTCTATCTTCTTCCCTTTCATGGTCGAGGTCCTCACGGTGCTATCTGTTCCCCTTTTCATCTCGTTATCCTGAACCTTCCCCCCTCCCATCCCATGCTGCCTTCTTCCCCGTGGTCCCTCTAGTCACCAGCGGCCTCTGGGGCACTGATTTCAGGGCAGTGTCTCAGGCCCAAGCTCACCCGCCTGTCCTCCATCTCTGCCACTGCTGGTGGGGACGGGGCGGGGGGCAGAGTGCACCTGTTGTCCTGGAAGAGAATACAGCACAGACTCCGTGACCAGCAGGAGGTGTGGCCGGAACCTGCACGACTGGGGGGAGAGCCAGACTGTCTGCATCCAGACCGGGGGCACTTGGAGTGTGAAGAAGCCCAGTCCTCACTGCCCCTGAAGTGAGGAAAACACCCTCAGGTGAGTTAAAGTGCTTATGACCTAGGTCTGTTGGCTGCAAAGGACAAAGGGGTCCCTAAGGGGAGGTTAGTTGATGTTCCAGGCCCCACAAAGGCCCTAAGGGCTGGCGGGGAAGCAGGCTGGACGCTCCACTGGACCCAGTGTCCCCTCGGGGGTGGGGCCTTCCAGAACAAGCAGAAAGCCCTCAGTCTCTGGGGGAACGCGGCAGTGTGGGAGCATCCCTGCAGTGAGTCAAGTGACGTCAGGGCCTGTGGGATCCGTTTTTATGGCCACATTGAGCCACAGCAGAAGCCACAGCAGGAGTGGATTCCTGTCTCTCCAGCTGACATCCTCGTGTCTGAGTGCCAGGCTTCAGACCCGATCCCCTGGGGTGCTAGGACAGTTATACACAGAGGCGGCTCGGGGAGGCCTCAAGAGGGCTGTACTGGCCTTGCTGTCGACATGATTACACAAAGATCAAACAATCCATCGATGGGAAGAAAATAAGAACCATGGTCACATCTGGACCGCAAGCTTAGATGTGGTATATGGGTGATATTTATCGACAATCTGGCGAGGATCTGGTCAAAGCTAGAGGCCAAGGCAGCAAACCGGTAGTGACATTAAGGAACATCGTGGTGCAGAGGCTGGATTGGGGGTCTGAAGGCTCCTCCCAGGAGGAGCCTCAGTGTTTGGGAGGTGGCTAATGTGTCTGCTTCATGTC
Source organism: Vicugna pacos (assembly GCF_048564905.1). Lineage (NCBI taxonomy): Eukaryota > Metazoa > Chordata > Mammalia > Artiodactyla > Camelidae > Vicugna > Vicugna pacos. The sequence goes on from NW_027328800.1 coordinate 8,855, forward strand.
ACTAGCAAGTGATGCCACCTGCGGAAAATCAGCTATAATCCTGAGCCGGGTCAGCCCTGGGTGATGTGATAAAGGCTCCTACAAGAGGAGGCGCCAGACGGATAGTGAACCAACCAACAGGCTGATGAGTTTCTGGCCTGTGTTTATCGTGCTTTCGCAGCCAAGAATGAGGAGAGAGTTGAATGGTTCACCATGAAGATTTTAACAACTTAAGAGAGTTCCGTGTCTCACTGCATTTCAGTGTCACCCGGAGGAATTCAAGAGGTGTTTAGACCCAGAAGGGACTAACAGCCTCTTGGTTCCTCATCAACCTGACAAACCCACCAGCCCTCTATGGCCAGACCTTGGCAAGTGCCTTCCCTTGTTCTAACAAATCCCTTTCCACTCACGCCTGTGGTATGCTTTTATTTTTGTTTAATTAATGGGAATGAAGATACCTTACAGCCTCTTCAGACCTTTCCTTAGGCCTTCTGCTCTTAGACCCCGGCAAGGGGGCCCGCTGCCCTGGGTCCTGCACTGCAGAGGGTCCCTCTGGCCCTGACACTTCCTCTGGCCACGCCCTCCATGGGGTGGAGTCAGCAGGGCCAAGGGGGCAGGGTCATTGGCTCCATCCCATGCTCTAGAAGCCCAGGACCCCAGATGCCCTGTCTCAGCAGCCCCTGACCCATTCCTAGTGCCTGCACCGGCTCTCCCGGAAGCTCAGATTCCCAGGACTCACAGAGAGGCCAAAGGGCAGCTGTATGTATGGAGGGTATGAGCAGATCCCGAATGTGAGTTTTGAGTGTCCCCCTGTGAACATCCAAGGCCACTTGTGGCAAGGGATGGACCCAGCATTGGGAAGAAAAGGATCAGGCTAGTGGTCAGAGACTGGGAATCAGCTCTCCCCACACGCTCACTTTCTTTGCCGGACTCCCCTGTGTCTTGGAATTCTAAATTTGAACCTGGTCTTCCCCCTTATAATGAACGTATATTTGTAAAGGCAGGACTTCAGAACCTACTGCACTTAACATGTTTACATGTACAGGATGTGAGCTCCCAGGTATGCTCTGGCCTGCACTTCCAAAGGTCCAGAGCAGTTATGTTGGCTCTACTGAGACTGTAATTGGTAAAGACCATCTCCAGAGAGGAGAGCTCCTGCTTCACGCTCCAAAGTCAGGACCTTCTGAGTGGATAAAACAATGGACACTGTGACCCTCAATTGTAAATTGATTTAGAATAACGCCAAAGTGTGTAAGACGTGTGTGTGTGCACGCGCGCACCTGGGGACGTGTGTTGTACATGACTGTGTGTTTGTGTGTGCTCACGTGCACCTGGGGATGTATGTGGTTCTGTATGTTATGTGTGTGTGTGCGCCTGAGGATGTGTGTGGTTGTGCGTATGTTATGGGTGTGTGGGTGGTACATGACTCCATGTGTGTGTGCCCGTGGGGATGTATGTGGACTAGAGCCAGTGTGTCTGCACGTGTGTTTGTGTGTACGTGCATGCATTACTTTTAATAGTAGAAGCTGTCCTTTAGAAATACGATGTAGTAAAAATTGTATGATGTCCTTTGCTGTATAAATCAAAATTAAAATTATCTTCAATCACCAGAAATTTAGTCCCCCTCAGATTCTGTTTTTTTTTCCATATTGATTATGTCCTCATTTTACTGATGAGGAAACTGTAGCTTAGAGATGTTGACTGACTCAACCAAGGGCATGGAGCTCGCGTGCCCAGGACCAGGACCCAGTCCAAGCCGCACTGCTCCAGAGGCCTGGAGCCCTGCTCATGATCATGCGTGGCCTCTTGGCGGGGGAACAGATTCTGATGGGCTGTGGCCAGCGTGCAGGCTGCCCGTGCCGGGGACTCGGGAAGCCGGGTGGAGAGTACCAGACAGCAGACAAGAGTGAAGGGCTGCTCAGAAGTCAGATAGTTTCCTAGGTCTTGGATGAGGAAGGAGGCTCACTGCTCATCCTTGATCCCTTTGCTGGTGGCCAAAAGGGACCAAGGCCCACGAGAGCACTTCTGGGAGCTGCCTGCCAACACCTGGAAAAGGACTGCTCAGGACTGGCTCTGCAGTAGGAGCAGAGGAAGGAAATGTCGCCTCCTGGTGGACATCCTTTGTGATGGCAGTAGGAGGCCTAGGAGCCTTGGTATCGAGGTGGCAAGGCAAGGTCCTAGTGGATGATCGTTTCCACGTGTCTTAAAAATCATTGCTTCATATATTTTATCCATTTTGTGGTTTATTTTAGGGTGGTAAATATGGTCAGTGTTACTCCATATTACCTAGATTAATTAATTTTTTATTGTTAATTTTCTCTTCAGTGATTTGGAAGCTATATTGCCTCTTAAAGAAAATTCTCTCTAAATCTTTATAAATCACCTCTAAGTTCATAAATTTTTATGCAATTGGACCAGTATTCCTATAAGAGTCTCAAAAATGAAATAATCTATTAGATCCTGTTCCTCAATAATGATAAATTTAGCATATTTTACCTCTCTGTTGTTCTAAATTGTGTGTGTGTGTGTTTGTGTGCTCCAGTTACTACTTTTTAGACAGTTGCTTTAAGTTTGTTACATTAACAAAGAAAATATAGGTATATACATCTTGGATTTCATTGCTCACTACCACTATTTAATCCCATGTCTTTCCCACTTTTGAGTTATTTACTTATTGGGATTTCCCAATCAACTGGACACATGATTGACTAATTGTTTTTGAGTGGTGGACTTGGAACACTTACATATCTATATGCAGATTTATGTTCTCCTCGTCAACAATTCTCAGAGTGTTGTTGATGGCCCAAGCCTTGTTTTAAATTAAGGCATTGTTTTTCATCACCAAAAAAAAAAAAATTATTAATTTAAGGTGTTGTCTTTTTATGGCTGGCTAGTCTTTTATGGTGAATGGATATTAATAGAGATTTCCTTAACCTTCCTCCTTCTTTTTGCCATAACTCGAATTCATTGAGAAACATGTTTTTACCATTTCTCAGATGGGCTTCAACTTTGACTTCTGCTTTAAACCATCACCCCACTCTTTTTCTCCATGCTTATTCCTGAAAAAGTGAGCTCTCTATTGGTTTATAGGTGGTTCCCGTCAAAGATTTGTGACTCCCTGTCCAAAGTTCCAAAGGAAGAGAAAAGGAAAGATTCCTGTTTCTGGTGGTTACATTTTGTCAGGTTAGAGATCTAGTTATCCATGTGGCTGCAGTGGAATCTGCAATATCTTGGCTCAGAGTTTCGTTTTTCTGGCTCACTAGGGGAACCGCATTAGCTGGGGTCACGTCGCTGTGGCCGTTGTCAGGATCCTGGGACTGAGGCAGCCCCTTTGCCTCCTTGTTATTTTGATCTTGCATACTGGGTCCCAGTTATGTGAACCCTGCACCTGGTGGCCAGGATCGCCCCACACGTGACGTGTACCCAGTTCCTTGGCGTCCCTCACTGCTGTCAGCTAGTTCCAGTAAGAGTACGTGATGGCTTCCACTACTGTCCTTCCTCCATCCTCTCCAGGCAGGCCCTCCTTTCCCACTAGTTGGCCCTAAACCTTCTCTCCTGCTCTACATACGCTGACGGAAATCCTCAGGGTTTCCAGCAGGTAGATGGGTCTCTTCTATGTTTGGACCCCTTCAGTGCTTGCAGTGAAAATATAGGATGTGGGAAGGAGGAGCTTGGGGATTCTCCATATCTAGGGCCTCCCTATCCAGCAGATTCAACTAACGGTGGATTGAAAATATTGTTGAAAAAACAGAAAGTTTCAAAAAGCAACACTTGAATTTGCCATACACTGGCAACTACTTACATAACATTCATGTTGTATTAGATACCATGAGTAATCTAGAGATAACTTAAAGTACACAGGAGGACACAGTGAAAGAGAAAGTGACAACAAATATATGTGTATACTCATGTATAACTGAAAACTTGTGCTGTATGCTGGAATTTGATACAACTTTGCAAAATGACTATAACTCAATAAAAAAAGTTTGTATATATATATAAAAGTAGATGGGGGGATGTACATGAGTCCCATGCAAGTCCTATGTCATTTTATACAAGAGGCGTCAGCATCCATGGATGTTGACTTCAGGGTGAGTCCTGGAACCAGTGCCCCATAGTTACCAAGGGATTACTGGAAGTCCAGGCTCCTTATCCCAGCCTGCCATGTCCCCACATGGTCTGGCTCCTACCTGTACCACACTTCCCTTGTCACTCTCCTCCAGCCCTGGCAGACTGCCCTCTGATTCTTGAACAGGCCACACTCACTGCACTTCATGTCTGGCCCTTAGAAATACCCATTACTTTCTGAGCATGGCTCTGCTTTCACAAGATGGGCTGCATTGTCACTAGAGAAGTCAGTGTGGAGGTTCCTTTAAAAACTGAAAATGGACTTAACTCATGATCCAGCCTTCCCATTCCCGGGCATATGTCAGAAGAAAATTCTAATTCAAAAAGTCACATGCACCTCAATGCTCACAGCAGCAGTATTTATAATAGCCAGGACATGGCAACAACCCAAATGTCCATTGACAGGTGACTGGATAAAGAAGTAGTAGTATATTTATACAATGGAATACTACTCAGCCATGAAAAAACAAATAATGTCATTTGCAGCAACATGGATGGACGTAGAGATAGTCATTCTAAGTGAAGTAAACCAGAAAAAGAGAAAAATGCCATATGATATCACTTATATGTGGAATCAAAAAAAGAAACATATGAACTTAAATACAGAAGATAAACAGACCCACCGACATAGAGAAACAAACTTACGGTTCACAGGGAGAGAAGGGGATGGGAAGGGATAAATATGGGGATTCGAAAAGTGCCCCTCTTGGGGAGTGATGGAAATGTTAGCTATCTTGATCGTGGTTATGGTTTTCTGGGTGTAGACATTTATCAAATTCACCAAGTAGTACATGTGAAATATGTGTATTTTATTGTACAGGTATCATACCACAATAAACGTGCCCTTAAAAAAAAAGCAGGAAAACACTGGCAGCATTTTGTCCTACGTTTTTATGTGTCTTAAGTGAGTGGGTCTTCAAGATTCTGGCCTGCCATATTTTCTGAACCAGAAGTGCCCTCCTTCCCTTTTCTTTGGTAAACTGTCAGTGGGTGGCATTTATTCCCATGGCTTCAACTGCTCTCTGTCCAATGATTAACTGTCAAATCTTTTCCAGCATGGACATCTCAGTTCAGTCCCAGAAATATATTTCTAATTGACAAGTAGACATTCACATTTGGTTAGCACATAAAAATCTCAAGCTCTGTTTGTCTGGATTTACACTCGCCCAGAACTAGTTTTACTTTTTCAAACAATGGCATCACTGTCCCATCTCTTTTCTGTGCCAAACATCTGGGAGTTTTCCTTTACTTTTCCACTCCCTCACCCCCATCAGTACTACAATTCTATTCCTTAATGTCCCCCAACTAAGTCCCTGCTCCTCGCTCCCCACTGCATTAATTCCCACCCCTTTCTAGTCTCCCCAGTGCTGTACTTTAGAGTGAACAATCCACTTTGCTCACTTTTAATGACTAATCTGTGTCACTCTCCTCCTTAAAACCGCAAAGAATTCCACGCTGCATGTGTGAGGAAGTCCACGCTCTCTGATTTAACGTCACACCTTCTCATCACCTCGTTGCTGCTTTTTTTCAGCCTCAGCTTCCGTTAGTTCCTCACAGCCTCTAGCCTCACTGACCTTCCTTCCCTAAGTGCAAAGTGCTCTTAGACATGACCAGGGGTCTGCACAAGACACGCAAGCTGCTGAGAATCCCGTCCCCACCACGCACTCTCCTGGTCTAGAGATTTGCTGGAATCCGTCAGATGTCAGTGCAGAAAGCATTTCCTCTCTGACACCTTCCCTACCTTCTAGAACACAGCCCCAGGCAGTGCAAGAGCCCCTCTGAACATATAGTATATATGATGCAAAGTGACTCTTACCAAATTGTTTTGAAAACCTATTTAAATTTTTCCCTTCCACGACACACTGTGATCTCCTTGAGGGATGGGGGGCTGTGTGGTATTTGTCTAGACAGCTAATGTCTGACATAGACCCCGGGCCATCGGAAACAGTCTGCTGACTCATCAAGAAGACTTGTCGTCTTTGCGATGTACGAAAGACTACATGCTCTCTGAACTTACACCATCCAGCAAGCGTCAAAATAATTTCACATAGAACTACAGAGGCAAAATATGTGTATTCTTTTCCTCTTTGTGAGCCCTAGATCATAGGCATCCTGGAACGGAGGTGTCACTCAAAGCTGTCTGTCCCCTAGGCTGTTACGCCCAGCTTCAACATATTTTTTGAAGTTGTAGGGATACGTGTACATCACCCCGTCTTAGAGCAAATGGTGCTTCAGCCTGACCAAGTTTAATGTCCATATAAAAATCAGAAATCTTCCAAACTGAAGCCTGAAGAAACATTTCCCTTTTCTCCTTCCAGTCTGTGTGTCATCTGCACCCCACATCCCCACTGCTCATCTGCGTCAGGCCACGTTCTATCTAGAAACATTTCCGGTGGGACACTTGGACAAGAACTAATTACAGCAGTAATGAAACTGGTCCCATGAACGTAGGCTCTGCACAACAAGGATGTTTGACGGGAGGCCTCAGCCGCGGCCTGCAGGGTCTGTTCACGTTTTCTGCCTGGCTTCCCTGCAGATGTTGTGCAGAAAATGAAGCCTGCAGTTAAAGTCATAGAAGGCCTAAGAAATCCAGAAAAATGGAGTGAGATTCATCTCCTTGGGAATATTTTTGAAAACCATCCACTAATAAGAAGAAATTTAAGAGGTTCGTTTCAGAGCAGATGATGTCCAACTGCAGGTGGGTCAGTTTTGTCATTGTTGCTCGCTAGTTGGCTTTCTGCTGCTTCTAACACGCCGCTTTTAAGAGAAGTGGCCTGAGTCGGCCCTCAGAGCAGAAAGGTGAGCTGGGCCTGGAGACAGCCAAGCTCCTCTGCTGTGTAGTGACCCGCTGAGAAGGAAGGGTTAGCCCAGGGCTTCCTCTGACTCTCTCCCTCAGTTATAAACTCTATGAAGGGAAAATGGAACAAAAATCTTAATTCAATATGGTATTGTCAAAGTATAAAAATAATTGTCTTTGGAGGGGATGGTATAGTTCAAGGGGTAGAGTACATGCTGGATTCAATTTGCGGAACCTCAATGTAAAAAAATAATAAGAAAAAATCTTTAAAAAAAGAAAAATAATGAAGAAGAAAAGAGATCTCAAACAACCCCAGTTTAAAAAGAAAAAAAATTCCTTTAAAAATAGTAGTCAGCTAGGTCTTTTGCTAGATTAGGAGTTTGGGATTAACAGGTACACACTACTATGTATAAAATAAATAACCAACTCTCAGGTCCTTAATAAATTATTTCAACCTGAATCCTTTTTCTTTTTTCCCCTAAGCAACCCGTGGAAGCCTCTGAAATTCTCATCTTATAAAAGAATTCATTTAAAGGTGGTTTGAAAGTTACTGGTTAAAACAGTTATTGGTGGTTCCATGAATATAGGTCTAGTAAGAAAGACAGACAGTAAACCAGTAAGCAAATAAATATATGATGTACTACCAGGTACTAATAATTGCCACAAAGAAACATAAAGCATTTTAGGAGGGAAAATGTTTGAATAGGAAATATGTGCATGCTATTCTAAATAATCTGGTCAGATAAGTCCTCTCTGAGGGTAAATAATTTGAACAAAGTCCTGAATAAAGCAAAAGAATAAGCCACGTATGTAACAGACAAGAAAGGCCTCCCAGGCCGGAAGAAGTGTAAGTACTAGACTTGGAGTTAGAAACGCAGCTGTACTGGTGGGGACCATCGGGGCGGTGAAGATGGGCTGGAGCAGAACGGTGAGAGCTGAGGCTGCAGAGATCGGTGAGGGCCCGGATCATATAGGGCCTTGGTAGGGACTCTGGATATCCTTCTGAATACAATGGAAAATCACAAAAGTATTTTGCAATGCGGAACAACTTGATCTGATTCATACTTTAATAAGACCCTTGTGGGTAACGTATGGGGAATAAGCAATGGAAGCAGGGCAAGGTAAGCTGATGGGAAGCCAGTGGGAAGAGTACTGCTGACCTTGAGAGAGACACCGAGGTTGGACTGGGATGATGGCGGGAGACGGGCAGAAAGGGGGACACGAATTAACAGTAACGGTCACAGGCCTTAATGCTCGAGTTGGACACAGACACAGAGTGGTACAGGGTGATGGGTATGTGATATTTGGGGATGAGCCACAGTTTTTGTGCAGAGACCTGACAGGAGAATAAAGTGGGGATGTTGACGTCGGTAAGAAAGGTTGGTGGGTTTTGAATTCCCCCTAGAGTCGCGTCTGTTTCTCTGTACATGACGTCAGCCGAGCAGGGATGGGTGTTCCTACTTCTGCAGAGAATTGCGTGTCCTCCTCATCGACTAATTCGAGAGGCCGACCTGCCCATCCAATTGCAACATCTTGAATCTGCTTCTTTCTATCCAGGAGGAGATTTCCAACTAAGATGCTAATCAAAAATTCCCGTGTCCAGAGTTAGAGATGTGTGCCTTTGGGAGGATCTCAGAGATGCCTCCACAGAGGCTCGGTGTGCTCTCTCTCCCTCAGAGAACACAGTTCCCTTCAGCCCACTGGGTCTCAGCAGAGAAGATTTCACACATAGCCCCTCTCAGACCCTGGGGACCAACCTCCCGCTTGGCCGAGCTCTGAAAATGAGCACGAGTTCCGGGCAAAGGGCCTTCTCCAGGGGGCCATCTGGCAGATTACATGAGGACAGTGTACAAAAGGGTGGGAGGGTTGATGGTATAAATGCATTTTAATTTTTGCTCTGAAACTGATTCTGTCCTTCTGTTTTGTTAAGCAAGTGTTCTTAGGCCAGACATGATTCTCCTTTTTTCTTTATATTTGATCATCCAAGAGGTTTAGATAGGGGATTTGTTTTAGGGTAAGAATCTTTAAAAAAAAAAACCTTGCAAATAGCGTCTTGTTAGGCATTTTGACAAGTGAATTCTCCAGGCAGTATTGAACCCCCTTGTTCCTCCAGGGGGTCTCCAAAGGTATACATGTTCCAAATCTGACCCAAAACCAATGAGACTTTTCTTTTTTTTAAGAACTTCACCATGGGCAAAAGATGTCACTAAAGAAGGTGAGAAAAGAGCAGGTCCCCATAATCCAGAGTCCCTCCCAAAGAGCCCACAGAAGTAAAGAGGAGATGAACGAGAGAAACGTTTTATTTATACACACGCAGGAGCCAACCAGAAAAGTACCTACCATGTTAAATGGTGAAAGTTAAAGGCTTTTTTATCAACCTAACTTAATAGGGAAAAGGGAAAGGAGAGAATTGGCTTCCATGACAGGTTTTCTTCTGCATCTTTTGAATCTCAGTTATCTTCAGCTTAAAGAGGTTTTGTATTAACCGTGGGTTCCATCTGACTTTCCATTCCTCGAACTTTGTTCTTCTTTTTCAAGATTCACTCATGTATTCTGACCCCCTGGATTTTCCACGTGAATTTTAGATTGATTGTCAATTCCTGCAAAATACCACCTGGGATTTGGGTAGGCATTCTTTGAATCCTTAGATCTATTCATGGACCTTTGTCATCTTAGTAGAATGAAGCCTTCTGCTCCATGAATATGGGATTATTCTCTTTGAATTTAGGTCTTAATTTCTCTCAACAGACTCTCTCATCTATTGTAGTCTTCAGTGTCCAAGTTGGGTACTTCTTGCTCACCTGTATTGGATGCTGATTCAGAAGAGACACGACCTCCTGGAGAACCTCTGCTTCCACTGAGCTGAAATGGAACTGAGTCCTGAGAAGGCTTTAAATTCTTTTAAAAATAGGATTAATGTACTTTAATTACTCCATAGATGAGTAATGAATGGGTCACATTAGCATAGGATTTTAATCCTTTTAGAATTAGTAGAGTAATACAGACACAGTACAAAAAATTGAAATATTGCCTAAAAAAGAAGTGATTTGTAATTCCCACCCACAGCGGTGTCTGTCATGAATGATTTGGTGCTTATGTCTCAGTCTCTGTGTCTCTCAGTATGTCTCTCTCCATCTCTGTCTCTCACACACTCACAATCAGATCAATTTCCATCTATATTGATTTCACACACATGTGGTCGTGCAGATGGGACCCTGGATGCAGAGAGTGGGTCTGCATACTTCCACCCTGAGGCCTCCCTTGACATTGGGTTGAGACCAGGCACCCACTTTTCCAACTGAACAGCATTCATTCATCCACATGAACCAGAACGAATGGACCCCATCCCCTCTCCATCAATATTATTGTTGCTTTAATTCCGACTGTTTCAACCAGTGCTGTGATGAACACCCTTGAAAAGGCATCTTTGAATAGGTGTGTAAGGATTTTAGCGGGATGAACTGTAAGTATCAGATCTTCTGAGGAAGAGATGCATCTGTCGCACTTTGATGCGTCCTGCACCCTGTTCTCCTGAAGAGGAGCGTCCCTTCACTCTTCCCTCCAGGGGATCTGCTGGAGCCTCTGCCTGCTTACATTGTCACCAGGGCTGGTTGTCACCTGACTAAAGAACCGCCAGTGTGATGGTGACCAATGCTGTCTCTGCAGTGTTTCCGTCTGCCTCTGTTCTCACCTGAGAGGTCAAGCATCTCTAACACACACTGGCCACCTGCATTGCCTCTCATTGGAACTGCCCATGTCTGTTCTGTTTCTGTTTAGAACACTGAGTTTCAAAAGGATTTTGGACTACAGGAATGGGAAAAATTTCTCCAACCTTGGGTTATGAGGAATGCATTTTCCAGGTTGTGGTTTGCCTTTCAAGCAATTTTTCTGGGCTTTTACTAATTTTTTTGATTCGTTTGGTTTTGTTTTTGCCACAGGAAGAGCTAAGCATCTCCCTTGTGTCTTCTGGCTGTGGTGTCACAGGGGGAACAGCAGTGTCTACCCTGAGATTATGCACAGAGTTACCAAAAGGGCTTCATTTTGTGCATCACATCTTTAATCCCCCTGCATATCCCCTGAAAATAATAAAAATGCTGTTTCAAGTGAAAACAAACAAAAATCCTCAGCCCCAGGTGAAAACATGTGGGCAGGAAGGAAAAAATCCTTTTTTAAAATTTCATTGGCAGGGAACAACCAGTAGAGGTAAAGACACGCAAAGAGAAAGAGGACTTGGGGTTGTCAGGGGCTGGGTGAGGAGGGAGGGGAGTGCATGCTCTGGATCCAAGGTTTCACTTTGAGGAAAGAAATAGTGTGAAACTAGATGGTAGTGATGGTCGCACAACATTGTGAATGCCCCTAATGCTCCTGAATTGCACAATTTAAAAGGGGAAAAGTCTACATTTTATTACATGAAACTCTAAAAAGAAAAATAAAGGATGTCATAAATGATGTGAAACAAGCAAAGGAAACTAAAGAAAATGAAACAAAAACATCTCCAGCGGAAGGGACGTCAAGTTTGTGGGGGGACTGGCGGTGGAATTTTGGAGAACATTTTGGAGAAGAAGGTGTGGGTGGGTGCAGAGGGGACTCTACCCCAGGTGGTGGTGATGCCTGAACTATTTCTCCGTTGCCCAGCAGTCCAGCTGCAGACGCAGGTTCAGGAGGAGCTGCAGGAGCGGCAGGAGGGAGCTCGAGGTCTCCTGCTGGATCCAGTTCGTCCCATTTTTGGTCTCTGACATCTTCCCCTGCCCCTGCCTCCTCTGTAACTATTGGAAGTGGAGAGAGTTTTAAGTCTTGTGGAAGATCTCATGCTGTGAGAGAGGAAAAATTTACGCACCTGCCTCCCTTTCCATGTGCCTCTACAAGGACAGAAATCTTCCCAGAGCTTTCCAGACAGCTCCCACCCAGAAAGTGCCCACAGGATGTATTCTGTGACTGAATATTTCCAGACAGGTGTTCTGAGGCCATTCTTTTTTCTGGTCCCAACAGTAGCCTCTAGGGACACCTCCCTGTGTGGCCCAGCCTTCGCCCCACCCTCACCTACACACATACACCAGCCCTGCTTTTCTGACCTTTGGTCTCTGCTTCGGGGGCTCCTGGTCCTCCACCTGACTTGCAGCGAGGTGGGCACGGTGCTCCAGGTCAGACCAGGGTGTGCTGAGCTACCCGTCAGCCCCGGGTAGGTCCCTGGGAGAGCCCTGGGTGATGTCTGGGTCGGAGGCCTGCCCCACTGATTTGTGGGCCATGGTGGTGGGGACCCCTCCATATCCAGACCCACCAGGAGTCTGCGCTGGCCCTCAGAAGAGTGACACACCAGTCCTTCACTTGGGGAGGGGGCGTTGGTGTTCTTATTCATCAGCTTCTTTTCAACATGTGGTATCTGGCTCTGCAATGATAGTGACCAGCAGCTGACCCAGCATGGAAGTCTCAGAGTCCTTCCCGGCCAGGAACACTCCTGATTCTGTAGACTCTACCCTCTGCTGCTAGATCAGACCGGAACCTTGTTCAGCTCAGACATCCGGGAGGGAAAATGCATACCCAGAGAGCATGGGCTCCACCTCGGGCGGCAGGACCCTTCCCCGGCTCTCCACATCCCAGCCAGCCAGCTTTGTCCTGGGCTGTCTACGTGACCGGGCCCCCAGGCCTCTGTCCTGCTCTTTCTTGAGGCAGATACCCATCCCCAACATGACTGCTCCACCTCCACCAGGCAGGATGGGGCCGTGTGGCTACCTGGATGTGATCTGAGTGGTGGCCCAGCCTGGGGGGGCCTGCCCTGGGCCTCCCTGTGTTACCTTTGGGTCTCTCTGGCCAAAAGGCCAGAGGCGCCTTGGGTGAGACCTGACCCAGTGCCGGCAGCGTTGGTAGAGACCCTCGCTGAGGGCTTTCCGGGGCCTGTGGCCTCAGGATAATGGGATGCAGCAGAACATGCCTCTGTCTCCAACCAGGTGAGCTGAGTAGGGACTTCTCTACAGAGCGGGTGCCTGGTGACTTCGGTTCCAAGTTCTGTTGGGCTCTATTGCCAGGGAAGTGAGGTCACTTCCTGGGGTCCACTTCTCCAAGCTTCCTCCTGACACAAAGCTCCTCAAGGGCCTTTCTGGGCTTCCAATCTCTCATTTCTCACTCCATGCCATGTCCACACACAGTGACACCAACTCAGCCCCCCCCATAGCCCTGGGGAGGCCTGGATGCAACCAGTGCCGCAGCTCTGAAGACACAGCTGGGTTCAGACCTGGCTCCCCCTACTCAGCAGTGTTATCATCCTGGACAAGCCACGTGCCTCTCAGGGTCTCCCCAATCCCCCATCAGCACAGTGGGGATCATTCTGGCCCCTGCTTCCTAGAGAAGCCATCCTGTCTCTAGACCTAGAAACACCTATTGCATCTGTCACCCCCATGGGCTGGCATCACAGGGAGATCGTGCACAGACTCAGCAAAGGAAGGAACCCACAGAGGGCTGGCGGAGTGCAAAGCACACCCCACACAGGCCGGGGTCTGCCCTGGGGTCTGGAGAAAGTCACTTTCCTTGCTGCTTGCTTCCCCGCTCACAGTCGTGAGACCGAAATTAAATACAACTCTGACATCGTCCGCTCTGGCATACAACCTCCTAGGTCATTCTGTCATGTTGACATACAGGCCCAGTGTCCCATCTCGGCCTCTGTGGTGGGCTGCCCCACAATGGCTTCCTATTTTTTGCCTTCTGTTCCCACACCCTTGTGGGATCCCCACACCCTTGTGGGATCCCCACACCCTCCCCTGGAGGGTGGATCGACTTTGGGACCAGGTTCTGACACATAGACTGACTTGTGAAAATGTATGTGAGTTCCACTCATTACCAGCTCCAGTGTTCCTTCTCTCTGTCTCTGTCTCTCAGTGCCTCTCTGAGTTGTCTCTCTCTCTGTTTCTCTGTCTCCCCCTGCTTCTCTGTGTTTCAGTCTGTCTGTCTCTTTTCCTGTATGTATGTGTGTATATATTTATGTGTATATGTGTGTATTTATGTGTGTGTATTGTACGGTTCCAGGGCAGGTCACTTCTGAAAATCCCTTGACGACATATTGATTATTTTGAATTCATGTTACTGAAGAAACATTATCTTTGAAAATTGTGCAAGCACTTTGGTGGGATCTTCTCTAAGGCTCAGCACTGCTAGGGAAGGGATGCACCTGTGGCACTTTGATGCATCCTACACCTTGTTCTGCCGGAGAGGAGCGTCCATTTGCTCTTCCTTCCAGGGTACCTCCTGGGGCCTCTGCCTGCTCACGTTGTCACCAGGGCTGGTTGTCACCGGGCTAAAGACCTGCCAGGGTGATGGTGGCCAATGCTGTCTCTGCAGTCTGTCTGTCTGCCTGTGTCCTCACCTGAGAGGTCAAGCATCTCCAGTACAAACCGGCCACCTGCACTGCCTCTCGTTGGAACTGACTCTGTGTGTTTTGTTTCTTTTCAGAACACTGGGCTTCAAGAGCTTTTTGGACCACAGGGATGTGAAGCTTTTTTCCGATCTTGGGTCATGAGGAAAGGTTTTTCCAGGCTGTGGTTTGTCTTTCCAGCTGTCTTTCTTGGCCTTTGTTTTCTGCTTTTGTTTGGATTTATTTTGCCACAAGAAGAGCTAAGCATCTCCCTTCTGGCTCTGGTTTCACAGTTAGAACAGCAGTGCCTACCCCAAGATTATACACAGAGTTACTAAAAGGGCTTCATTTGGTACGTCTCATCTTTAATCCATCTGGACTTTCCTCTCAAAATACAAAAATGCTAATTCACGTGAAAACAAAAAAAATAATAATTCACCCGTCCCTACTTAAGATATGTGGGCAGACAAACCAAAAAAAAGCCACCTTTTATACGATTTCACTGATAGGGAACCTCCAGGATACGTAAAGACATAGAGAGAGAAAGGGGATTAGGGCTTGTCATGGGCTGGGGGAGGTAGGACGTGGGGTGCTCTTTGTATACAAGCTTTTACTTTGAGGAAGGAAATAGTCTGAAACAAGTGGTGCTGGTCTCACAGCACTGTGAATGCAATTAATGCTCCTTAAAATTGCACAATTTAAAATGGGAAAAGGCTAAACTTTATTCTTATATACTTAAAACAAAAATAGAATATAGTATAATAGAAAAGAAAAAATCTGACTCCATAGAAGATCTGTCCTTTTGGCTTTAACCCTTTGCCCTCTTTTCTAGGCTTAGTTTTACTAGCTCTGCACCTTTTGTAAAACAATGTTGCCTTTAGCCTTAAATATACAGAAGAGCCTACTTTCAAGGCTTTGATTTTTTAAGGATATTAACACTTTTGCACTTATATAAAGACAACAGGTTGTAGAATAGAAAACTACTTTTGTTTTGTTAGGGGATTTACAGAGGCACTATGACCTGGTCTACGTAAACAGCTGTAAACCAAGATAATGGCGGACTAATATCTTGGAGAACCATCTTCCCCATGTCAACTTCAGGCTCCTTTTCTACTAAAAAGGGGAGGGGCTGTGGTTGGTTGTTGCAAACTTGTTGGTGTAGGAATTCTTTGTTCTTGGAATCCTTTGCAGCTGTCCACGTGGGTCAGATCATGGTGTTCCTGCAAAACCTGCAACAAAACAAACTTTTTCTATTCTGCAACTTGTTATCTTTATAGGAGTGCAAAGTGTTAATATCCTTAAAGCTCAGACTTTTGAGAATAGGCTCTCCTGTTTATTTCAGGCTAAAGGCAACACTGTTTTACAAAAAGTGCAGAGCTTGCAAGTCTAAGCCTAGATAACACGGCAGAGGGTTAAAGGAAAAGGAACAGATCCAATATGGAGTCAGATTTGTTCTTCTCTATTACAGTGACTTTTGGTGAGAGCTAAGTGGATGATTCCTGGGTGGGTCCTCCACTGTCCCAGGCTGGATTTCAGGCAGGATCCCTGCCAGATTCACCATGATTTTGGACCTAATCTACCACAGAGAAACTGAAAATTATTGGATTAAAATTACCTTTCAAAATCCCTTCAATTGCCTGTAAACTATACCACAGCAGGGGATGTCTCATTGGCCAGTCAACTGCCAGTCTCCCCTGATGCAAGGGACAAGCGTTGCGGCAAGATCCATGGTGGCCTGGCCAGTGCACCTTCCTACTTTGCTCTAAAGCTTTGGCTTCCTCACTTTGACACTTTAAAAGCTCCCTTCCCTCTTCCCTCTGGCCTGGTGTGAATGAACAAGTTCCCTGCACCCACCTGTGCTGAGTCCATGTCATGCACAAAGCCCCATGCACACAGCCCACCATCTGATTTCTAACCCTGGGATTAAGTGCATACTCTGAACTCCCCCACCCCAAAGGTCCGCGTGCCCAGTGCCTCCGCCCTAGGAGTCCAGATCACCATCAGGACCGTCAACCACCGAAAGCCCAAGGCCAGTGGCTGGCAGTCTGGGATCAACCTGACCCATCAGGTCAGTTCAGGCACAGGCTGCGGGGATCAGGGTGCCAAGGCAGGAATTGGAACCACCTTCATCCCAGCCTGCCTCACCCTGTAGCCTCAGACATTAACTCTGAAGGTGCACACTAGGCTCGATCCCCCACTGGTGGCAGTAGTCATCATTACTGGAGCTCGGATTTCCCCACCCCAACCACAGGGTGAAGGGTGAGTGAGTGAGCTCAGGGTAGGGGTGCACTCAGATTTAAGGGGATCCCATGGTGTGGGGGTACAGGTTGAGAGGTGTGGGGCCCGATCAGAGTGGAAATGACCTGGCTGAGAGGTGAGGGGGATAATTTCAGGATGTTGGGTGTCCTGTGCTGAGGCATGAGGGGTAAGCTTGTGGGTGTAGGGGCCATAGGTTAGGACCTAGCAGGATGGAGTGTCAGGGCAGGGACCATGGTGTGAGGAGAAGGAGCCCTGTCTTCAAGGTCTGGTGGGAGACTGGGCCTGGCCAGTGGTGGGAGGGTAGTAACAGGGAGGGGAAGTTGAGCAGGGAAAGTGGGGCTGGGTGGGTGAGGCCTGGCCTAGGGCAGTCGTGGTTCTAGTTCAATGCCAGGACCCAGTCGGTGGCTGGGTGAAGGCTCTGGGGATGGAGACCCGGCGGGACAAGCAGGAGGGGCCCCACCTGGCTCCTCCCGGCCCCAGCGGCCAGGGCCGGTAAAGCAGGAGACCCACCCGAGCAGTTTGCGCTGCGGGCGGGAGGAGGAGGGGCGCGCACGCGCAGACGGACAGACGCGCGGACGCCGGAACCCACCCAGAACGCGTGGAAGCTGGCGGCAGCCGGTTGCTCCTGGACCAGCTCCTGGAAGAGGAACACGGCCTGGGGCCTGGGCCGCCGCTTGCCCGCGGCTCGGCTGCCGCTGCCAGACAGTTAAGAGGGCGCTGGTGGGGGCGCGCTGCTCGGGGAGCCGGCGGGTGACGCCTGGGCTGTGCAGCTGAGGAGGCGCCCAGGGAGGGGTGCGGAGGTGAGGTCCCGGCCGCGCGTCCCGTTAGGACCCTGAGGCGGGTCCCAGCCGCCGCTGTGGTTCGTGGTAACCCCGGTATTAGTAGTTCCTGAACACCGTGTTTTTGCCGCCGCTTATACACGGGTTTAGGAGAGCAGGTACAGCCCCGGGAGTTGGGAGGGCGCCGGACGGTTCCAGAGCATCTCCGACTGGCCCTCAGACGATGGCCTGCTCCTTGCAGGTGGGTGCGGTGCGGTCGCGGGGCCTCGGATGGAATGGGGACTGCCCCATGAGAGCCCATGGATTTGCTCCCATCTTACCTGCGGCCTGACCTTGGGGGCGGCCTCTAAAGACCCAGGTTAGTGGGACTCAGGTTACAGGTCAGTCTGCTCCTGGGAGATGGGCTCGGTGCGATGAGTGTGCTGGGATGGCTGCAGCAGCAGCGGGAAATTGTTGCAACCCCCGCGCTCTCACAGGGCAGCCCCAATCCCGCCATCGCAGCCGCCACCTTTCCCTGACAGCACAGCACCCGCCTTCCAGGAGCAGGCTGACCTGTAACCTGAGTTCCACGAACCTGAGGCAGCAGAGGCCAAGCTCAGGCCATGCGCTGGGGAGTTTGAAGCAAATCCAAGGGCTCCCATGGGCAGACCCCATAACCCGCCACTGCCTTCAACCACACCGTGCCCTCCTCCCGAGAGCAGGCTGACCTGCGGACCGTGCCTGGAGCAGCAGAGGCCGAGCCCTGGACAGGCCATGGGGGAGATGGGGGCAAGTCTACCAGCTTGCCAGGTCGCTGCCCATCTCCCTGCCGCTGCCCCAGGTTCGTGGATCAGTTGTTTTCAAGTCAGTGGTTTCCTGAGATGCAGGCGTGGTGCAGTCAGGTGGCGGGGGCTGCAGGGAGGGGTGCTGCCCCAAGGGGAGCAGGTGGACTTGCTCCCATCTCCCCTAGGGCCAGACCTGGGGACGGCCTCTGCTGCCCCAGGTTTGCAGGACGCATGTCATGTCAGCCTGTCCCTGGGAGGAAAGCTCAGTGTACTCGGGGCAGCCTCAGTGGCTGACAAGGATTTTAGAAGTGGGCTCTAGCCCAGCATAACTAACTCTCCTTTCTTCTCCTGCTTCCTCAGTTGGTGGCTGTATCAGCATTTTCATTATAGGTTATTGCTAGATAATGAACATAGGTTTCTGTGCTATATAGAAGAAACTTAATTTAAAATCTCTTTTTATATATAGTGGCTGACATTTGTAAATCTCGAACTCCCAAATTTATCCCTTCCTATCCCCTTTCCCTGGTAACCTTGATTGTTTACTAAGTCTGCAAGTCTGTTTCTGTTCTGTAGATGAGTTCACAGTGTCTTTTTCTCTCTTTTTTTACATTGCACATATGAGTGGTATCATTTGGTATTTTTCTGTTTCTGGCTGCTTTCACTTAGAATGACGATCTCTAGCTCCATCCATGTTGCTGCAAATGGTTTTATTTTGTCCTATTCATGGTAGAGTAGTATTCCAGTGTATAAATATGCCACAACTTCTTTATCCAGTCATCTGTTGCTACATTTAGCTTTCCTCCATGTCTCGGCTCTTGTATACAGTGGTGCTGTGAATACTGGTGTGCAGGTATCTTTTCACATTGGAGTTCTTTCCAGTTATATACCCAGATGTGGGATTGCTGGGTCATAGGATAAGTCTACTTTTAGTTTTTTCAGGGATTTCCATGCTTTCCATAATGACTACACCAAACTAGATTCCCACCAGCAGTGTAAGAGGGTACCCTTCACTCTACAGCCTCTCTAGCATTTATCATTCATGAACTTTTGAGCGATGGCCATTCTGAATGATGGGAGCTGATACTTAATTATAGTTTTGATTTGAATTTCTCAGTTTATTAGTGATATCGAGCATTCTTTCATGTGCCTATTGGCCATTTGTGTCTTCATTGGAGAAATGCTTGTTTAGGTCTTCTGCCTATTTTAAGATTGAGTTGTTTGTTTTTTTGTTATTAAGTTGTATGAGCTGTTATATATATTCTGAAAATTAAGCCTCTGTTAGTCGTATCATTTGCAAATATTTTCTCCCATTCGTAGGTTGTTGTTTCCTTTTGTTTTACTTATGGTTGTCTTTGCTGTGAAGAAATTTATGAGTTTAATTATGTCCCTTTTGTTTATTTTTTCTCTTATTTCCATTGCCTGGGTAGATTACCCTAGGAGAATGTTGCTAAGATTTATGTCAGATAATGTTTTGCCTATGTTTTCTTTTAGGAGATTTATCATGTCTTGTCCATCTGCATCTTAAGCCTGTACTCAACATCTGTGCTTCAGTTTTGAATTTTGAGCTTCTTAGAGAAAACCTACTCTTAGCTCATACGTCAGATTCAACATGTCTAAAGCTGATTTCATAATCTTTTTTCTTGCAGCGTCTCCACTTATTCAGTGGGATAATCATTCTTTCGGTCTTGAATACACAAAGGCTTGGAGTGGTCTTTGATTTATCTTTCTCTCACCACCCTCCACATTTTGTCAGCTGCTTGAACTGTATGTTTTTGGTTTCAAGTGTCTATTCTGATTGCTGATACTCTGATGAAGAGCTTTCATCCCTGATACATGAATTTTTCCTTCTGCTGAATTCTTGGATATTCTCTCCCCCCCTTTCAGTCAACCTACAGTTTTGGTGCTCCCACATCTACAGTCAAGTCAAAGACTTAACACAACCAGATCTCAGCCAGGGAGTCTCGACCCTTCATCATTTTGGACTTACCTTATTTGTTCCAATCATTATGTAACTTAGCCTCCTAGGGTAACCTGTGCCTTATTAAAAACCAGGAGTCACCAGCCTTTTCCTATCCAGTCCTCAGTTAAAACAGCTTAGAATTGCCCTGAGAACTAGTTGGAGCCCCATCCCCTTCATAGAGTCTTCCCTATTTATTCCAAATACTTCTAGCTCCTCTTTGTATTCCTGTACTGTTTATGATCAGTAGTCTGTAATCTTGGATTTGAGTACTGACTTGGTACCATTCCTGGGTGGTTTCCAATGTGTCTCCTCACTTAGCTGGTAACTGGAGAAGACTCACTTGTTCAGCCTCCTTTATACCCCTCACCCTGCTTAGCATCGGGCAATAACAGGCATCCAGGCAGTGCTTACCTTCTTTATTTATTCGCAGTGGTGGTGGTGTGGATTATAGCTAATAACTATTAATTCAGTGTTGCAATTAAAAAAGAAAGCCAAGAAAATCCATAAAACTTTATCTCCATGTTCAGTTTAGTGCTTTACCTCAATAGTTTTCTTAAGACTGTGTTTACATTCACATAGTGTTCAGTGCTTGTACAGTTCCCTGAAGCAAGCAGGTGAGATGTCATTATGTTTGACTTTCATGTTACATTTCATATTGGATATATTTGTGCAATGACAAAACCTTCTTTTATAAGTAAACAGCCGGAAGCCCAGAGAGAATAAGAGCCTAACCCAGGGTCACCTGGTTAGTGTTTGGCACAGGCCAGGACTGCAGTTCACATCTTCCAGCTGATCCTCTTCCAGTGCCTTTTCATTCCACTGCTGGGAAATGTAGCCCCATCAGCCAAACGGCCAAGTCACATTGCTGCCCCTTTACCTGCCAGTGATGGCAGTGCTTCAAAAAGTGGCAAAGGAGAGGTCAGAAATAGGAGTGATAAAAGACATGGAAGTGCTGGAAATGGATCCTCAACCTCCTCCTCCCTACTTGAGCGCCACACAAGTGTCCCACTCTGACAGTGCTGTTCATTGTTTATAACATAGCCTTAAAATCAGACTGATCTTTTATAGGACATGCTTTTATCCTGGTCCCTTTCCTACTAGTAGTCACCGTCATGGGCAGAAAGTGCCTGGCTGTGCTCTGTTTCTCACGTAGGTGGGAGGGAAAGTGGGAGAGGGAGTTGGTTGAACTGAAGCCGAGCTTTTTACAGCTCTGTTGTTCTAGGACCAGAGCAGTTCCACTCTTGCTTTCATCACCTCTCCACCTCCGAGTCCCAGCCACCCATTCCTGCCTGCTTCCCCACATGCCACGTCCTGGGGGAGGACAGAGTGTTGGGCAATGCCCCCTCCGCCCTCTGCTCTGGGAGGTGCAGGAGTCTGCATTAACTTTTGAGCTGTTTTGGTAATTGGGCTTTTCCAGCTTTTCTAGACATCTCCTTTCCAGCTCTGAGAAATTGGAGATGTAACTTAACCATACATGGACTATACTAATGTATTCAGTGACATTAGTGTCATGTTGTCTATAATTGTGTTCTGTGACTGGATAGGAGGTTTTTTATCTCACAGGATGCTTCACATCTAATTCTAAAGTCCTAGAGGCTTGCAGGTGTAATCCAAGTTCTTACATGTCTGTAAGGTAGACATGAACATTATTTGATAATATGACCATATGTTCCTAGATTACGGTTAGTCCACCGGCTCTGTATCTAATGAAAGTTTAAATACCAAACGCTTGAAGAAAATTTGTGGGCCATGTCTTTTTGCCTGTAAGTAGTTGCAAAAACTGAAATCACAACTCTACCACAAGCCACAGTGTTTCCCAGTAGAGAAAGCCCTCTAATTTTACAACCTCTAAGTAATGCAGTGGTTCTTTGAGTGAGATGAGGGATGCCAGAGTATTTTTTGGGACACTAGTGTGGCATGACAAGTATTCTGGGACTGGTTACAGTTGAATCTCTACTTCCTATATCCTGGACTGATTACAGAGGCAATGTTAGTGCGGTAACTATCTTGTGAATGCAAGTGTAGCTAGGAAGACAACAGAGAAAATAGAAGGGATATAAAGAAATGGAGGGACTTCATAGCAGTACAAATGGTGACTTTGACACCACCAGCTGCTGATGTGAACTTGGCAAGAATTTGTGAGAAGTGGTGGGTGTCATTGCAAGCAGGAGAGTCCTGCAGCTTTTGGGGTGAACAGGCAAAGGGGAGAGCAGATATGGTGGCTATCCAGGGGCTATTTTTGTCCTGAATGTGAAAATGTCCAGTCCCCTGTTCAATTTTGCAGCCACAACTTCACATGACTCAGGGCATTATTTCCACCAGAATACCATAAAAATATAAACAACCTCTGTTTCCCAAAGTGTTTGTTCTCGATCTGAGATGACTGTCCTGTGCTGGTAGGTAAGTGGGCGATGGGGCCTATTACATCACCCCCTTTCACTAGAAGTCTACCTCGCTGCTTTTCAACCTACTCCTAGAGGTGCTGTCATTCTGTTACACCTAGGCCTGTAAGACCGTCTTGCCTGAATCCTCACGTGAAGAGGGATGGTTATGTGCAGTTTTAAAAAATTGCTTGGGTCATGTGGTCCTTTGTTCCTTCCATTGGAAATCACTATTCCAGAGCAAATAGTATGCATCTATACAAACTATATTGTTTGTAAGATGTCTTTAGAGGTTTTGCAGTAGGTTTAAATATTTGCTTGGTGATGGCATCTTGATTGATTGAAGGAGGCAACCCTCACTAGGGGCATTGTGTGCTTTCTGTCTGAGAGTTCCTTTACTGGCAGCAGAGTGTTCGTAGGCAGAGTTAGAAAGTTACCTGATCTGAGAAGCCGAATTTGCCCACAGCTGGGAATTGGCGGAAGAGTCTGTTATGGAAGGAAAGCTTTAGGATTATCTGGTAGCAGAGTTCTGGGATCCAAACCCTGGGAAACCTCAGCTTTTGTAGAGTATGTTCTGTAACAATAGGCTATAGGATAATTTTTACACTTGTTATAGGATGTAGAGTTGGGGAAAGGCTTAAAAGTGCAAGAACCTTAAAAGAGAATCTCCGAATATTTTAAAGAAGACAGTTCTCAGAATGAGAGCTTTTCTGGAAAAGACTAGCTCTTCACTTCACAGGGGAAGCAGGGAGCAGGTGTAACTGCACTTACGGTAACTTAAAAGGTAAACCTTACCCTCCCACTTAGCTGTTTCCTGGTGGAGGTTCATCTCCCACATCTGTAGTTTTAGACCTGATGTGTCATTTTCTGGTACTCCATTCTGCTTCTTAGTGAGAGACTGACCCAAAGTCACATAGCAATTGAAAAATTGCGCAAAGGTCTTTATTGTTAAAAATGTGGACCTGTGGCAGGGTGCTGCATTTGCAAGTGACTTTCAGTACAGAGACCACTGAAAAGAATGCAGTGTTATTTCTTATTTTATTCCTTTAAGCCTTTGAATAGAAGGTTTTCTTTGCAGAGTGTCTGGAGTACATCAGAACAAGCAGGAACTAAAATAGCTTTAAGAAAGCTCCAGTATAGACGTTGCTTATAGTGTGGTATCTGTCTTATGTTAATTCTTTAAAGCAGGAAGTTGTAACTCTCAATTTCTTAAGCAAATATAAACATTCTTGACTCTTATTGACGTTCTTTGTTGGGTGAAGCTGCTTTTGCTTCCATTCTGAGCATTGAAAGGCCTTCTATGATACTTCTACCACTCCTCAGTATTTTATTTTCCCTCTGTTGTGAACTTGTTTTTAAACTTGAAGCATATATAAATATCACTAACTTGCTACATATGTCGATATTCTGTGTTACATACTCAGAAAGTTTGTGTACATCACACGTATCTACATAATTCCCCCCTTTCCAACTGTGTTCCTGATGAAAGGATGGTGGGAAATGGCATTATGGGGATATGTCTTACAGTACACAGTGTTTCCCCTGTTCCCTCTACCATATCTGGATGTTCTTTCATCTTTCAGCTTCTAGACTTACTAGCTCTTTTTCTTAAGCCAGGTGTATCTCATCCCCCTGCGCACACACACATGTGTACACACACACACACACATTCTACTGTAGGGAGTAGTGTGCACCATCCAATTCTCCCACTCCAGCTCTGGACCCACCCACTGGAGGCAGTGTCTTGCACGAATTAATTTGTAAGTTGCTTTTTAAAACTCGAGTGGTCAGGAAATAGGACTGATATCCACACCTAGTAGGCAGGCCCTCAAGGACAACTTCTATGGTTAATGCCAGGTTATCTTAATGTTTGAGTACCTGGGTTTCATGTCTTCCTGTGCCACCTGTGTGACCCATGATTCCCACATTTCTGTCTCCTGCTAGAATTTTTCTCTCCAACTCTGGACTCTTACAATCTTCTGCTGATTTGACATCTTCACTTGAAACTCTGATATCTTAAAAGCAACATGTGTAAAAACTGAGCTCTTTGTTCTCCTACACCCCAAACTGGTTCTTCCTGCAACCTCCCCCATTCAGTTAGTGGAAACTTAATCCATCCAGCTGCTTGGGTCAAAAAACTTGGAGTTATTCTGACTTTCACTGACATACCACATGAATTCTGTCAATAGATCTGGTTTAACACTGCCTTTAAAACATATCCAGAACCCAGCCACTTCTCACCATGGTTCCTGCCTCCACTGCTGCTTCCCTACCCTGAGCCACTGTCCTCTCCTCCTGCACAGCCCTTCTCAGAGGCTTCCCTCCTTTCATCTCTGACCCGTTTCGACTATTCTCACCTGGCAGTCAAGTGAGCCTCGAAAACCTAAGTTAGATTGTGTCGTCCTTCTGCAGTGCCTCCCCATTTCACTCTGGGTAAAAGCCACAGTCCTTACAACGTCCTCCAAGGCCATACAGGATCTGCACTGACCCTTCTCCGCAGCTCCAGCCGTGCCCCCATTCTGGAACATGCGAAGTGCACGCTGGCCTCGGTGATGGTTAGTCCGTCCACCTGGGACTTCTCACCTCCAAGTCTTAGTTCTAACCTCAGTCCTCAGTGTGGCCTGCTCTGGTATTTAATACAACATCACCCTCATCCCATACCCTAAACTCTCTTTACCTTGCCCTTTTTTGATTTTTCCATGGTTCCTCTTTCCTAACATGCCACCTCCTCTGCTGCTCTGTTGTGTGAATTGTCATCTCCACCCCCATCCCAGCTAGACTCCAACAAATCTCCGTGAGGACAGGACTTTTGTATTGTTTATTTATCTATTCCAACTGCCTAGACTAGTCCTGGGTACATAGTAGGCAATCAAAAATTATTTGCTGAATAAATTAAAAGACTATTTTAAAAATGAGTCATCCTTTCAGGAATGGGTGAGGATAGGAAGCTGCATCAAGGACAATGGTGCAGTAAATAATGATATTTGCCTGTTGTTCTTTGTGTGATTTATATATGTGTTTTAGTCTTAATTTTGTATCCCAGTTTCTTAATTTAATATCTGTATTAAGGTGTAATTTACAGGCCATAAAATTCACACATTATAATTGTACAAGTCAGCCATTTTAGCTATTTCTAGATTTGTGCAACTTTGTCCTCACAAAGTCCCTTGTGTCCGTCCATATGCAGTTTGCCCCCCCTCAGTGGCACCCTGATTTTATTTATTTTTTTTTTTTTTGGCAATCACATCTCAAACGGATAATTTACACAGCAGTACTAATATAGCTTTGCACTTTTAGAAATGACACACTTAAATATGAAATTAGCGGTCATTGCTGAATGTAGGTAGCAGTATCAGACATTGGTGAGAAGAATGGACCTGAGTGTCAGACTGGCTGCAGTCTTACCCAGCTCCACCATTTACCAAGTTACCCAAATTATTTTCTGCCTCAAGCTCTTTATCTGTTATATGGGGGTAATAATAGCAGCTTACATAGTTGTTGTGAGGATTAAGCAAACAGGGAAACAAAATTTAGTATAGTGGCCTGCTTATGTTATTACCTAAGAAATAGCCTTGCAGGTAGAGGGCAAAATTCAAATCAGTTTCTAAAGTATATGTAAAATATAATCCAGTTCCTGCCTGGTTTGTAAACACTTATGCCTACTGAAGAATTTAAAAGCAGGCTAATTTCCAACAGAAAAGATCATTTCTCAGCATTTCTTTCAAAGAGAGCTGCAAAGTCACTTTTACTAAATAAATGTTCCATGCCCAACTCTGACAGAAATTTGACAACAGGGACATAATTATCTACATTTTTGTTAAAATGATGCTGACCATCAGGAAGTGTTCTCAATTATATTTTAGCCTTTATGTTGAGAAATACTGTGAGACTTCTTCTAAATTAATGGGTGGGGGCATTCATTGTAGCTCTTGTAGCCTGATAAGCCTGCACTAAATTATCTTTTTTAAACTTTTAATTAAAGTAATAAATTAATTTTTTGCTGGGGGGTGGTAATTAGGTTTTTATTTATTTATTTTATTTTTAGAAGAATTACTGGAGATTGAACCCAGGCCCTTGTGCATGCTAAGAACATGATCTTTCACTTGAGCTATACCCTCCCCCCTAAATTATCTTTAATAAGGTCTTTTTCTCTGTTTTGTTACTTTATGTACAGAAGCACAAAGCAGGGTCATCAGAAGCCTCTCAATCACAAAGATGATAGTAGTGAAAAACATTGCGCAGTGACAGTGAATCCTTGGCATATGAAGAAAGATTGTAAAGTCCTGAATGAATTAAGAAGGTATTGTTACCTTAACATACATGTAAGCATGGCTCTCTTACCTTTATTTTTCACTTTATAATGAAAATAATCCCCACCTGTCAAGGTTGCTTTGTTTGATAGAGGGACTATCTAAACCCTTTTCTGCAAGTTTTTTAAATAAGTAAGAGCAGTTAATTTATCAGAAGTGTGAATGGTGTAATCTGGTCTGTGTAGTATGGTAGCCACCAGACACATGTGGCTATTGTGAATTGAGATGTTCTATAAGTGGAAAATACATAATAGATTTTCAAGACTTTGTACAACAAAAATAATGTAAAATATTGTTAATAAGTTTTAAAAGTGTCAATCACACTTTTGAAATGATAGTATATTGGATATTTTGGGATAAATGTAATTATTACTGGAATTAATTTCACTTGTTCCTTTTTATTTTCTAAATGGGATTACTGGAAAATTGTGACTTGCACTATGTTTCTGTTGACAGTGCTGGCTTCTAACTTATTGCAAATAATATGAAAAGGAAACTTTGATTAAAAATTTTGTAATTGAGTAGTTGATTTGCATCATATTAGTTTCAGGTGTACTAAACAGAGGCTCAACATTTTTATAGATTATATTCCATTTAAAGTCACCATAAAATAATGGCTATATTTCCCTGTGCTGTATGATACAGCCCTGTAACCTATCCATTTTATACTTAGTACTTTTTACCTCTCAATCCCCTAACCCCTTCCTGCCTCCCCTCTTCTCCTTCTCCCCATTGGTAACCACCAGTCTGTTCTGTGTACCTGTGAGTCTATTTCTGTTTTATTATAGTCATTAATTTGTTTTATTTTTTAGATATACATATAAGTTAATACATAGAATATTTGTTTTTCTTTCTCTGACTTATTTCACTTAGCATAATACCCTGTAGGTCCATCCATGTTATTGCAAATGTCATTATTTTATTTTTTAGTGGCTGAACAGTATTCCATTTGTGTGTGTGTTCATGTGTATATATGCGTGTGTATATATATGCATACATGTATATATACATATATATATATATATATATATATATATATAATATACCACAACTTCTTTATCCAGTCATCTGTCAGTGAACATTTGGGTTGTTTCAGTGTCTTGGCTATTTTAAATTGTGCTGCTGTGAACATTGGGGTGCATGTGTCTTTTTGAATTAAATTTTTCTCCAAACATATATCCATGAATGGGATTGCTGGATCACACGGAAGTCTATTTTCATTTTTTTATGGAACTTCTTTTCTGTCCTCCATAGAGGCTGCACCAATTTACATTCCCACCAACCGAGTAGGAGGGTTCCTTTTTCTCTTAAAAGGTAAAAAATTCTCTACATTTACCTACTTTCCTTTCAGTTTAGGACACAGTTTGGCAAAAGCAAGATA
The DNA here is from genome assembly GCF_048564905.1 of Vicugna pacos. Lineage (NCBI taxonomy): Eukaryota > Metazoa > Chordata > Mammalia > Artiodactyla > Camelidae > Vicugna > Vicugna pacos. The sequence goes on from NW_027328800.1 coordinate 36,935, forward strand.
GAATTTAATAGGAGTAAATACAGTATTTATTTTGAATGTCCATGCATTATGGATAGATATGTTATTGATGAGTTGGTTCCCTATTTTTGTAGGTGCAGATGTTTTTATAGCTTCACAGACATTTCAGTCTTGCAGAGAGAAAAATTTCTTTGTATTTTGCTGAACTTGTCCGGGTGTCTTTATCGGATTTGGTCCAGGCCTGCAGAGGTGAATACACATCCAAACCTGAACCATTTGAATGTCTGCAAGATATTAAGAGTCTAGAATATCAGATCTGGACTGTAACTCTGGTAAATGACATCAGTGACTGGACTCAAGAAAACTCCATTTGAGGGCAAAACCTTTCATAAGCCAAAAAGGCTTTGAAACTGTGGCAAAGCCAGAGACTTTTGTGCGCCACTTATGGCCACAAACCCATGAGGACAACCACAGGCCTTCTGGAGTGCCAAGGAAATTCCATGTGAGGAGTCCAGCACTCACAGGAATCCAACAAGTCCCTGTCTGCCAGAGCACCTTCATTGCTACTGTGCTGTTTTGAGTAAATGTCTTTTCATCAGGTTCAAATTGGTTTGTTGTTATTTTTTTGCATAAAAAAACAAATTCTTGTTCCCTGGTGTAAGTAAAAGCCTAACACTTTCTGATTTCTTTTGACAGAGAAAATATGAGCCTGTGGATCTAACCTCATCTGTGATGGTCTGCAGCTGGGAGCAACCAGATCAGTGTCAGTCCCCTTGCAGCCATTGGCTGGGAGCCTGCATGTTCCTTGGAATGGTATTTGAAACATGTCACACTAGCCGTGCCTTTGCTGTGGGCTGGGAGGCGAGTCAGTCAGAATCTGCATTATGGAATGTAAGTTTCAGATCCACAGCTAGGAGATCTTTTTTAATAGCCAGAGAATATAGTCATAAATATATCTATTAATGTATTTATGCAAGAACCTTTTTAAAGATTTTTTTATTATAAAAAGTTACCCCCAAAATTGAAAGTGAAAGAACAGTGGAATTAAAAACCATCTGTACCTTAATTATATATAAAGGATCATAAAATCCTTCTAAACTTTTTTTTGTTCAAATGAAGATATTTTTCCCTTCCAAAAAGGAAAATTATTATTTCACATTTTTTTTGTTTTCTCCTTTTATTATATATTCCATATCAATAAATATAAATCTTTTAAATCCCTTTTAATGGCTGTTTAACAATATATTGAACAGATATGTAAATAGTTCTAGGTTTCAGAAATTTAAAAAATTGTCATTACAATACCACTGCAAAGAATATTTTGGTGTTTCTATTTTTAGTTACTAATTTGGACTAAAAATTAACAAGTTTGCTTTTCTTTATCTAAAACATTGGTTATTTTATGAAGGAACTGTAAGGAATTTAAAAAACTTTTCAGTAATTTCAACAAAGAAATTATCTTTAAGGCAAAAATGTATGATGTATTGCAAATCTATTTTTATTATATCTTCACTTTTACCAGTGTGACATATGTGTGTGTTTGCACAAGTGCTTTAACTACCAGCAATGTAGGAAAAATCTGTATACTAAAAATGTGAAAATATTTTCCTGGTTTGTGTTTTCATTCTCCCAATATAGGTTTTGGATGACAAGCTTGTATTTGCAAAAGTACACCCCCTGTGGGAGGTGTTCTGTACATACGCTGAGATACTGCACATAATATTGCCTCTGAAGCCCAATGATTTGAAAACCCGGTCCTCAGCCTTTGATAACTTCCGCTGTTTGATGAAAGTCCTCCAAGTGGATGAAAGTATCAACAACCGGAACAAGAGTTTTTCATTGCCCTATTTGAGAAGAGCTCCATGAAAGACTTTTATATTCAGGATAGAGATACATTCTTCAATCCAACCACCAGAAACCGCATTGTAAGTCTAAACCGAGTTTAGCTGCTGTCTTGGGGGTGATTTAGAACCTGCTGTTGAATTATCAGTGATTTGGTTTGGTTGGTTTGATTTGGTTTTTAAAAGCTGCCCATAAAAAGGAAAAAAGAGAAAGAAAAGAAATATGCCTACAGATTCCTGTTAGGATAGTAAACAGTGGCTGGTTAGTTACCTTGTATAAGCCACAAGCTCTCTTAGAACATTTTTAGGTTTACTTCATCCTTTCTCAGATCAAGTATCAAGTAAGGGACAGTGTTAAAAAAAATTCAGGATTAACAGGTTTGTGAGCTCCAGGATTTGCAAGGCAGCTTTCCCTCCCCATGGTGTAAGTCAAATGGCAGAATTGAAATAAAGCACCTCATGTATCCTCCGGTGTTAACAGGAAAAGACTAATCTTCTTGACCTTGTTTCTTCCTGGGTAAAATGAAGATAATATATCAGGAGGCGACAAGCTCATTTAAGGCAGGAAACATGTTGTCTTGTTCACTGCTGAATCTCAGGCACCGGGAAGGCTGAGTTTAACGAGTGAATGAATGAACTGTACTTCCCCCACAGTTACCATGTGGGACAGTGAGGATTAGCAGCTAAGAGCATAGACTCTAGAGGGGAGGGCACAGCTCAAGTGATGGGGCACATGCTTAGCAAGCATAAGGTCCTGGGTTCAGCCCCCATCACGTCCTCTAAAATAGACATATAACCCTAATTACCTCCCCACCCCCCACCAGAATTACCTTATTATCTCCCCACCACCAAAAAAAAAAAAAAAGAGAAGTGGCCAAGAGCGTAGACTCAAGCTGGAACACCTGTGTTGGTTTCTCACTGTCGACCTTGTAAATGTCATTTACCCTCTGTGTCTATCAAGTTCCTCACCAATAAAATGGGGATAATTGTAGTACCCACCTCGTAGAGATGCTATGGGGATTAATGAATCTGTGTCAGTGATACAACTGCCCTGGCTTATATTAAGTACTATGCATCTGTCAGCTCTTTTCATAATTACTGACAGATGTTATTATCGACAAAAGACATATTAGTTCTTTGAAAGGGAAATGCATGTTAGACCATTTCATTTATCACTTTCTGTAATTCAGGCTTTTCCCTCTGAAATACCATTTTATGTCTGTACACTAGAAAGCCACAGGGCTTTCCAAATTTCATCTGTCTGGGTTCTTGTCATGATGGCAATACTGCAGATTGCTGACATTTTTTAGGGACTCTGTCTGAGATGACAGCAACCCCTCAAATTTAGGAGCTCTTCTCTAACTGATAACATCTCGCTAGAAATGAAGTTTTTATAATGTAACAGCTTCAGACGCTTAATGATGCCATAAATGCAAGGATGTTATATCTAAGCTCTTTAAATAAATCCTGTCATTGAAATAAAGGAAATACTATATTATAGCCCTCTATGACTTTGTTATCTTTGCTATCCATTTATCTGACTCTCTAAGACCAAAGAAAGCAAATACTAAGATTGATCATTACTACTATGTGGTACACGTATTTGTGGATGAAGACAATATTGAAATGCACTGTTTAAGATATTAAAATGGACACTAAACAGCTTCTTGATGCATATGCATGAACAGAACAGGGAGCTGGGTGCAGGGAGCAGACACTGAGCTTCCTGGATTAGAGACCCAGCTTAGCAGTCCAGCCCAGCAGTCCACATGTTTCATATTTATGTCCCAGCAAAATTAGCAGTGAGAGTCTTAAATGAACTTTGGGGACACTTGCAAACAGCTGTCATGATTACTATTGTGGGACACCAGGAATCTACAGTGTTTAGTTGGTATCTGTGCATAACCAGTTCTTTTCCACTAAAGCTTCTTGTAATTGCTGGTCCCACATCCAGGCTGAGGAATCATCTCATGTGGTGTTTGGGAGGGAGGTAAGTGGAGTCAGGACCCTTGTTAAGGCTGGGTGGGTAATAATCTGGTGCTAGTACAAGACAAAGGAAAGTAGGTCAGGTGGGAAGGAGAATGACTGGATTTAAACTTTGTTTCTTGAGTAAGCTAAATATATAACATCATGTCAAGTTACTTTGTTGTTTATATTCCATGTGCTGTCACCGAATAACTACTGAATTGTGGGGACAAAAATGCCTGGGTTTTAGAATTGACCCTGCCCCTAACCTGTCAGGGTCCAAGTTCCTCCGGGTGTCCAAAGAGGGGGCTGGACCATCAGGTGTCCCTCCACTGCAGCAGTTTGGGCACTTGGGTGGACTAGATTTTTGCTGTGGAACACTGGCCCGGTTGTAGAACATTAAGCATCTGCAAGGCTCTCACCAGGTACCCACGGTGGTCCCAGGACTGTGACATCCAAGCGTTCCTTTCCACACACGTTTGCAAATGACCCTCAAGGGGTTAATATTAATCCTGGGTGAGAATTATGAAAAATTATATGGTACCTCCATCCCTCCTGGCAAGTGAGGGCCCCTTATTTACAAATGACCATGAAGTGTTAGCACCAAATTTTATCAACAGAACATGTGAACATTTTGTGACAGTGACGCTCACCTGTTTGCTTCTGATTCCCAGTGCCACTTCAGCCTCCGTCAGAGGACCTCAGCTGCCCCAGTGATCAGGGCCTTCTGTACAGGGAATGGGATCCTCCTCGAAGCACAGACAAGCAGCAGCCCTTAGGTCTCATCAGGTGAGCTGTTGTGGAGAGCACCCCAGTGGGAAGGGCTCAGGGTTGTCCTCATGGCATCTGAGTGTGACAGTCCTCCAAGAGTGTTACCAACCAGGAAGCTCACAGGAGCTCTGAGCTTCATTGCCCCAAGTTTTTACTGCAGGCTTTATTACAAAGCCATGATTTATTGGGTCACTACCGACATGGCTAACCCAAACCCTAACTGTAAGTCAAACCTTTCCTTAGCCCTAAATTTTGAGCCCCTTCCTCTCCTGGTGGCCACTCACTTGTCACAAAGCTCAAAGCCCCACTCCTCTAATCACATGGTTGGTGTCTCTGGCTGGCCAGTCCCCATCCTGAGTCATCTCATGAACACAAGCCATCCAAGGTTCCACCATGAATAGCAAAGACACTCTTATCTTGGGAAATTTCGAGGCTTTAGCGGTTGCTGCCTAGGAACTGGGAACAAAGACCTACCAAATTCTTCATTACATAGGAGTAAATGTTATATTTCATTTAAATTATAAAATAAGAGAGAAATTCTCACTGCTTTTCTGTATCTGCTGTTCGACACCGTTTCACTACACCACGTGATTGTAATGTCGCGCTCAGCATGTGTCTTCTCAGAGCACCAGCGCCGGCTGCTCCCCGGGGGCTTATGCTGTTTGGGCAAGGCTGCTGGGGGGATGGAGGCCAAGGACAACCGAGAAAACAAAAATAATCGTGCAAATAAGGAAACAATGTCAGATTGAAATGAAGAAATAACACAGTGTTGAGATGGGAGACTTGGGGGGAAGTGAGTTAAGAAAGCTATCTTTGAGTAGGTTACATGTGAGCTGAGATGGCGATAAGGAGGCTGGAATTTGAAGATCTGGGAAAAGTCACCCATGGAATAGAGGCAGCTTGTCCATTGGCCCCGAGGCACAAATGTGCTCAGCAGGTTTGTGGAGACACTGGAGCCAGCGCTGGTGAGAGTGATGAGACGCGAGGTTTAGAAGGGCATCAGGAGCACGGAAAGGAGTGTAGACTCTAAGCGCAGTGAGAAGCAGTCATGATAGCTTAAGCACTTAAGTAATTTTCTCTCACTCACATTTTGCAAAGATAATGTGGAGAATGTATGGCAGGGACCCAGGAAGCAGGGAGGCCAGGTAGGAGGCTCTTGGATTGGGCCAGTTGAGAGATGGTGGGAGCCAATGAGGAATGCATTTGGGGAGTGGGGCTGACGGGATGCAGTTATGGGCTGGCTGTGGATGGTTAGGAGAAGAGGAGGGTCAAGGTAGCCCCAGGTCAGTCTGGAGCCAGGTGTCTGTTCTTTCTTATCTCAGTGCCCCATGCAGGTGCCCACCTACTTGGGCAAACCTCTTAACATTCAAAGTGAGGGTTTTAAAACACTGAAGTCTATTTGTTGTTTCACATTTTATGGAAAGATTCAAACATGTACAGAAATAGAGAGAACAGTACAGCCAGCCTGCCTGGTTGTTATCAGTCACCCAGCTCCAGAATTATAAACTCAGAGTCACTGTTGTTGCATCTTTCATCTCCATCTCCTCCCCTCCCCCACTATGGGGTCATTTTGAAGACAATCCTACATAGCTTAACCTTTCATTAGTGAAATGACAAGGTCTCTTTCAAATAAAATTGGAATATTCCTTTTTTTTAGGGTTACAAAATAATTCCCTGCTTGTCACAAAAATACACTTTTAAGTAGTTTTGGGGTTGAAATCAAGATCCAGACAAGATTCAGACATTGCAGCTAGCATATCTCTCAAGTGCGTTCTAATCTATAATTTTCCTGTTTCTCATTTTCCTTGAAATTGCTGAGGGGTTTCTCTATTTCCTGTTTGGCTGATTTCATTCTCCCCTATGGTGTTAGACTTGTTTCTCCATCCTATGTATTGGCTTTAGCTAAGTGATTTAATCCTCCCCTAAAAGCTTGATCTGATTGAGGTTCAACTTTGTGCAAAAATAATTGTTATGTGAAGTTTTGTACTCCTGTCATAAGGTACATAATATTACATTTGACTCTCTTTTTTGTGATGACAGCAGCCAATAATGATTGTCACCCGGGATCATTATTTCATAAGGAATTTTATTTCACGTGGTCATACTCTAATTTCCTCCCTCAATTATCAGCAGGATCACAGTCATGAAGAGGTACTTTCTCCTTAACCCGGGTTATCCTTTAGAACACAGTTTTAAAGGAGGATATTTGTTAATATGTAAATATTTAAAATTGATAATTTTTTTTCTTTTTAATTTTTTTTTCTAATGGAGGTACTGAAGATTGGATCTAGGACCTTAAGCATGCTGAGCACACACTCTGCCACTGAGTGTACCCAATCCCCCTTGAGATTCATATTTATATGATATCTTCCTTCTGTTATTTTTGTTTTATGTTATACAGAATTTGAAGGCAGGGCAATGGGTTTGACCACTCTTTAATCATTCTTTATGGGCTTTTGGGGTTTGTGTGTGTGTTTGTGTTTGTAAAGAAAACAATTTTCCTACTATTTTAAGTATGTATTGCTAAGGCAATTATGTTGATCTTTTCCCTGATCCTGGTCCATGTATTCCCATGTTACTTCCCACTAGTGGCCCCATGAGCTCTGTGACAAGACTAGCATGTCGTTAATCCATGTGGAAGGAGATCTGAAGAGATTTATTCAAGGAGATGAAATTTGTAGACAATGTATTGGAAAGTATTGTGAAAGTTGTTCGTTAAGAGAAGGTCTGAGGTTGAATTATTAAGTGCACAGAAATCTAAGCTATGAAAAACCAAGACAATTATTAACTCCAGGAAAACGAAGTAGGGAAGAAAAGGTAAGACTAGCACAAATTGCTACAGCTTTGAATAGTCTGTACAGAGTAATAATAATGTAAATCAAGGATACTGAGCTGATGAAAATTATAATGTAATTGTATCAAAAGGTTGGAAGAATGAAGGTTTGGGTGTGTAGATGAGATGGGGTTTGAAAGAGAGCTGAATCCTCATTTTCCAAAATAGAAAGTTAAATAGGTGATACATAAAGCTGAAAAAGTCAGTAGGCTGTGTTACAAGGATATTAGTCAGAGAAAGGGAGTAAGTATTCCAAGAGTCAGCAGTAGGAGCTGAACGTGGTTGTTTCTGGCCAGGAAATGGGGCGGTTGATGGGAACTGCTCCTTTTTACAATCGGTGTTCGAGAACTGTTTGACTCTTTATTAAATGTATGGCATTACTTTGATAAAAAGAAATCAAAGCTGAATTTTGAAAAAAATTGGGGTGCTTTTGACAGAGAGAGATAACAATCAGGCAAAACTACATTTGAAGGGATCCTCATTATTCCTTGCCTTTCAGCAAGGACTAGGAGGCAGATATCTGTTTAAGGTTCAAAAATTCTGTCTGACCTTCCTGCCGACTTGTAACCTTTGGAAGTAATGAACTCCCCGTCACTGTAAATATCCAGGCAGAGGCTGCCTGACCAGCTCTCTAACTGTAGCAGGGTGTGTTTACCATTGGGCAGTTAGAGCAGGCAACTTCTAACATTCTTTCAGTTTTGAATTTGGCATTTTCAGGATGGATAGTTGATAAGAATGTATTACAAAAAGCTTAACAAGAATGAGTCCAAGACATCTCAAACCCATTGCCAGGGTTTTCTCTGCCAGACACCATCCTGAGCCTGCCACCCGTGAGCCAGGCCACAAAGCCCAGTCACATGAGAATGAACACACTTTTTCGCTCCTATCTGATTTGGCATCGGGCTCAGCCCTTTTCCCCATGGAATGGTCCATGCCCAGGGCTCTGACTATGGAGCTGGTCTCACAGCAGCCCTGTGAGTGCTGGTCCAGCCTCCGGGGTTCCTGCGTGAAGTTTTCCAGGATTCCAGGCTATTCTCGGAGCTGAGTCCCCCCTAGGCTAAGCCCACGGAACTCATCTCAGCTCCAGACTGAGCTGGAAGCCTCAGAGAGAACTCAGAGCTGAGGAAATCCACAGGTTTTACCCAGCACTGCCGAGTCATCAGTGAGCCAGTTGAGGGAAGGTTCAGCAACAGCAAGACACACCTGAGCCGCCGTCTCATTGTTCCGCCTCATCCCTAAACTCTCTGTGTCTGCCTGTCTGTGTCGGTCTCCCTTTTAGGATCAGCCTGGCACCACTTAATGCCCTGCCTCCTTTCTTCTAATCTTGCCTCCCTGGCCTGTTCCATCTACTCCAGGTTAACTGAGAAGAGGTTTTAAAACCTAGGAACAACAGACGTGCTAGATACAAAGAATACAGGGCAGTGCCTTCCTCAGTCACATCCCTCCTGCCCTCTCCCATTCCCACAATGAGTTTTATAAATATTTTGTCAGACAGACATTGCACTCCCAGTTGTTATCATTATCAGCCATTTCCTTATTATCTGTGGTTTACGATGTATTTGCTCCAGGGACATTCCCGAGATAAGGCAGGAGCAGATGACTGAGCCACTTGTTGATGTCCACTTGTGTCAAGCCTGTTAAGAATGATTTTTGGGGGGATTTGTTGAATGTGCCAGACTGTCCAGTGAGTGGTGATGATCCCCTGCATCTGCTCTGGAGTCAGCCTCGTCCTCTCCTTTGCTCTGTTCTCATTTATCTCTCTTCAGCAGGTGAGCCAGTGATCTGTACTTCTATGATACATAAAACACTTCTTATTTCACGGTAGAATTTGGGGGCTGCTATGAAAACGCATATGTTTTAAGAGTGAATTGAGTCGGAGGATTAAACTTAAAGCCCCCTTGATTTAGAATCAGAAATTAATATGATGGAGGGAGGGTATAGCTCAGTGGTAGAGTGCATGTCTAGCATGCATGAAGTCCTGGGTTCAATCCCCAATGCCTCCATTTAAAAACAAATAAATAAACCTAGTTATGCCCCCCAAAAAAGAAAAAAATAAATTAACATGAGGATGAAGCTACAGAGTGATTATTTGTGTCTTCTGAAACTTCCTTGTGTCTTTCTGCAGGAAATTCTAAGGAGAGAAGTTCAGAATCTACATTGCTTGGCTGGGCTATTACACTCAGATGCTCCTCCTGGCAGCAGTCGTGGGGGTGACTTGCTTCCTGTGTGGATATTTTAATCAAAATAACTGTACCTGTGGGTAATTGTCTTTATTCCTTGTTACCGTTCTTACTTAACTTAGAATGACATTCTCCAGGAGCATCCATGTTGCTGCAAATGGCCCTAAATTGTCAGTTTTTATGGCCGAGTAGTATTCCATTGTATAAATATACCACTTCTTTAGCCAGTCATCTGCTGATGGACATTTAGGCTGTATCCATGTCTTGGCTACTGTAAATAGTGCTGCTATGAACATTGGGATGCAGGTGTCATCCTGAAGTAGGGTTCCTTCAGGATACATGCCCAGGAGCAGGATTCCTGGGTCATATGGCAAGTCTATTCCTAGACATTTGAGGGAACTCAATACTGTTTTCCACAGTGGCTGCACCACACTGCATTCCCACCAGAAGTGTAGGAGGTTCCCCTTTCTCCACAGCCTCTCTAGCATTTGTCATTTGTGGATTTTTGAATGATGGCCATTATGACTGGTTTGAGGTGATACCTCATTGTAGTTTTGATTGGCATTTCTCTGATAATTAGTGACATTGAGCATTTTTTCATGTGCCCATTGATCATTTGTATGTCTTCCTTGGAGAATTGCTTGTTTAGGTCTTCTGCCCATTTTTGGTTTAGGTTATTTGGTTGTTTCTTATTAAGTCATTTGAGCTGCTTATATATTCTGGAGATCAAGCCTTTGTCAGTTTCATTTGCAAAAATATTCTCCCATTCTGTAGGTTGTCTTTTTTTTTACATATGGTGTCCTTTGCTGTGCAGAATCTTGTAAGTTTCTTTAGGTCCCATTTGTTTATTCTTGCTTTTATTTCTATTGCTTGGGTAGACTGCCCTAAGGGAACATTTCTGAGATGTATGTCAGATATTTTGCCTGTATTTTCTTCTAGGAGGTTTATTGTATCTTGTCTTATGTTTATCTTGCTGAAGAGACTGTCTTTATTCCATTGTATATTTTTGCCTCCTTTGTCGAAGATTAGTTGACCAAAAGTTTCTGGGTTCATTTCTGGGCTCTCTATTCTGTTCCATTGGTCTATATGTATGTTTTTGTACCAATACCATGCTGTCTTGATGACTGTAACTCTATAGTATTGTCTGAAGTCTGGGAGAGTTATTCCTCCAGGCTCTTTCTTTTTTTTCTTCAGTAATACCCTGGAATTTCTATGTCTTTGATGGTTCCATATAAATTTTATTGTGATTTGTTCTAGTTCTATGAAATATGTCTTGGGTAATTTTACAGGGATTGCATTAAATCTGTATATTGCCCTGGGCAGTGTGACCATTTTAACAATATTGATTCTTGCAATCCAAGAGCTTGGGATACCTTTCCATTTTTTAAAGTCTTCTTCAATTACCTTCGCCAATGGTTTATAGTTTTCTGTGTAAAATTCTCTCACCTCTGTGGTTAGATTTATTCCTAGAAATTTTATTACTTTGGGTGCTATTTTAAAGTGTTTTATTTCTTTACTTCCTTTTTCTGTTGATTCATCATTAGTGTAAAGAAATGCAACTGATTTTTGAACATTAATCTTGTAACCTGCTACCTTGCTAAATTCTTCGATCAGCTCTAGTAGTTTTGGTGTGGACCTTTTAGGGTTTTCTATATATAGTGTCATGTTATCTGCATGTAGTGACACTTTTACCTGTTCTTTTCCAATTTAGACCCCTTTTACTTCTCTTACTTGCCTGATTGCTATGGTCAGGACTTCCAAGTCTATGTTGAATAAGAGTGGTGATAGTGGCATCCTTGTCTTGTCCCAGAATTTAGTGAGAAGCTTTTGAGGTTTTCACCGTTCAGTGCTATGCTGGCTGTAGGTTTGTCATATATAGCTTTCATGATGTTGAGTTATGTTCCCTCAATACCCACTTTGGTGAGAATTTTTATCATAAATGGGTGTTGAATTTTATCAAAAGCTTTTATGCATCTATTGAGATGATCATGTGGTTTTAGTCCTTTCTCTTGTTGATGTGAAGTATTACATTGATTGATTTGCATATGTTGAACCACCCTTGTGTCCCTGAGATGAACCCCATTTGAGCATGTTGTATAATCTTTTTTATGTGCTGTAGAATTCTATTTGCTAGTATTTTGGTAAGGACATTTTTTGCATCTGTGTTCATCAGTGATATTGTTCTGTAATTCTCTTTTTTGGTGGTGTCTTTGCCTGGTTTTGGTATCAGGGTGATTGTGGCTTCATAGAATGAGTTTGGGAATATTCCTTCTTTTCAATCTTCTGGAAGAGTTTGAGAAGGCCTGGTATGAGTACTTCTTTGTATGTGTGGTAGAATTCCCTGGTGAAGCTGTCCAGTTCTGGATTTTATTTGTAGGGATTTTTTTTATTGTTAATTCGATTTCATTCCTAGTGGTCATTTTGTTCAAGTGGTCAGTTTCTTCTTGATTCAGTTTTAGTGGACTGTATGTTTCCAGAAACGTGTCCATCTCCTCTAGGTTATCCCTTTTTTTATGTAGTTTTTCATGATATTCTCATATGATAGTCTATATTTCTATGTTATTTGTTGTAATTTCTCCATTTTCCTTTCTTATTTTGCAAATTTGTGCTCTCTCTTTTTTCTTCTTTGTGAGTTTGGCCAGAGGTTCTCGATTTTATTTACTCTTTCAAAAAATTGCTTTTGGTTTGATTGATTATTTTCTCTATTTCTTTAATCTCTATTTTATTTATTTCCTCCCAGATCTTAATTATTTCCTTCCTTCTGCTGACTTTTTGGGTGTTTTTACTCTTCAGTATCTAGTTCTTTTAACTGGTGGGTTAGATTGTTTTTTTGAAATTGTTCTTCATTTTTGAGGAAGGCCTGTATCGCCCTAAACTTTCCTCTTAGCACTGCTTTTGCTTTGTCCCATAAGTTTTTTGTGGTTGTTTTCATTTTCATTTGTCTCAATGTATTCCTTAATTTCAACTTTGATTTCATCATTGACCCATTTTTTTTTTAATAGCATGTTGTTTAATCTCTATGCTTTCCTTTTTTTTATGCTTTGTTTCTCTGAAGAGATTTCTAGTTTCAATGGCATTGTGGTCAGTAAGGATACTTGAGATAATTTCTATCTTCTTAAAATTTTTGAGGCTTCTTTTGTGACCAAGTACATGATGAATCCTAGAAAATGTTCCACGCACACTTGAATAGAATGTATATCCTATTCTGGGGGGTTGTAATGCTCTGAAAATATCCACTAAATCTAATTTTTCTATTGTATCATTTAATTTCTCTGTTGCCTTATTTATTTTTTGTGTGGAAGATCTGTCTAGTGATGTTAATGTGGTGTTAAAACTTCTGACAATGATTGTATTCCCATCAATTTCCCCGTTTATCTCTGTTAGTAGTTGTTTTATGTACTTAGGTGCTCATGTTGGATGCATACATATTAATGATTGTAATATCCTCATCTTGTATTGCTCCTTTAATCATTATAAAATGCCTTTATTTATCTTTCTTTATGGCCCTTGTTTTAAAGTCTATTTTGTCTGAAATCAGAACTGCTATACCTGCTTTTTTGGAGTTTCCATTTGCATGGAATATCCTTTTCCGTCCATTCACTCTCAATCTATATGTGTCCTTCTCCCTAAAATGTGTCTCTTGTATGCAGTTTATTGAAGTTTTTTGCTTTATTATCCAGTCTGCCACTCTGTCTTTTGACTGGAGCATTTAGTCCATTATCATTTAGAGTAATTAATGATAAATGAGTGTTTATTGCTATTTGAACTTTTATTTGCAGTTGATTTCATATTTCTTCTTTGTTCCTTTCTTCTTCCTTTTGTGGTATGGTAATTTTCCTTTCTGTTATCTTGGATTGTATTTAGTTTTTGTTACTCACTTGTAAGTTTTTGTCTTGTGGTTACACTTTTTTGTAAGTGTGTTAAGCAATTACTGTAACTGTGTGTACTAAACAGATAGTAATGCAATCTCTAACCCATCCTACCTAGAACGAAAAATTTAAGAAAAAAGAAGAAAGAAAAAATACTCTATATTTTCTTGCTTCCCTCTCCCACTCAATGATTTAGATGTCTTCTTTTACAATTTCATGTTCATTCTATTTGTAATTCATGGTAGTTATCACCTTTCCAGTTATGAGCTCTCATTTCTGTATCATCCTGCTTCTTTTTTATTTAAAGTGTACCTTACAATATTTCTTTTAGCATGGGTTTAGTGTTGCTAAAGTCTTTTAGTTTTTCTTCTCTGTGAAATTCATTACCTCTCCCTCTGTTCTAAAGGATAGCCTTGCTGCAGAAAGTATCCTAGGCTGCATCTGTTTTTTCATTCAGGACTTTGTATATATCTTTCCACTCCCTTCTGGCCTACAGTGTTTCTGTAGAGAAATCAGCTGAGAGCCATCTCTTGTAACTCACTCTTTGTTTTTCTCTTGCTGCCTTTAGGATCATTTCTTTATCCTTCAGTCTGGCCATCTTGATTTTGTTATGTCTTGGTGTGTGTCTCTTTAGGTTTTTCCTGTTTGGGAACCTCTGAGCCTCCTGTACTTGGGTGTCTGATTCTTTCTTTATGTTTGGGAATTTTTCAGTTATGATTTCTTTAAATACCTTCTCCATCCCCTTTGTTCTTTCTTCCCCTTCTGGAACTCTTATGATGCATAGATTGGCATGCTTTATATTATCCCATAGGTTCCATATATTGTTTTCATTGTTTTTTATTTTTTTCTCTCAACTGTTCTGATTGTGTGCTTTCTGTTGTCCTGTCTTCTAGGTCACTTATTCGTTCCTCTGCATTATCTAGCCTGAGTTGTACTGCCTTTAGGTCAGATCTCATTTCAGCCAATGAATTTACCAATTCTACTTGGCTCTTCTTTATAGCTACTATTTTGTTTTTGACATATTTTATGTCTCTAAATACTATCTCTTTTAGTTCCTTCAGTAATTCGATCACTTCTTTTTAGAAATCTTGATCTAATAGGCCATTAATATCTATTTCATTGATCATTCTTTCAGGGGATTTCTCTTTCTCTTTTAATTGGGAATACTTTCTCTGCTTCTTCAACTGCTCATATCTCTCTGGCACTGTGGCTTAAGGAGTATCAGTTATCTATTGTGGCCCTTAAAGGGGTTTATTTCTTTATCTATCTAAGGCCTATGCTGGAATTAAACTTAAAAATGAGAGAGAGAAATAGAATTTTAAAAGAATGGAGGAAAAGAAGGTTTGAAAACAGTGTATAATCAATAATAGAAGAGCAAGTTGAAGAAGAATAGGAATCGAGTTGAGATGTCTTTTTAAAACCTTAATGCAAAGAAGAAAAAACTCAAAACACAATATTTAAAACCTGTGAATAATCAATAACAGATCAAATCCAAGAGAATTAAAAATGAAATGAGAATTGTAAACATATAGAACTGTTTAAAAAGTAAAGATTAAAAAGCTAATAGAAAATAAAACAGGTATAAAAAGATTTTAAAACAAAGATGTGTTCTCCTAGAGACTGAACGCTCTTAATGGTTTTATTGAGAGGTCTTTGTGTCTTCTCCCTGTTTCATGAACTCAGCTTGCTCTGTTGGCCCCCTCATCTGTGCTGCTCACAGTGTCCATTGGCAAGAAGACTGCACCCCTCCAACACTGGGTCAGGTGCTGCTCTCCTTCGCGGTGGGCGGGTGGGTCACTCCCCGTTCGGATGCCACAGTCAGTGCTGTGTCAGTTGCTCCATAGGTGGGCTCAGCTTCAAGAATAACAGGTTTATGGAGATATAATTCACATACCGTAAAATGCAGCCTTTGAAAGTGTGCATTAGGGTTTTATGTACATTTCAGGGTTGTGTAGCCATCACCCCCAAAAGGAACCAGTACCCTTTATTAAGTCAGTCCCTAACCTTCCTTTCCCTTAGCCCTCAACAGCCACCACTCTACTTTCTGCCTCTACAGGTTTGCCTGTTCTAGGCATTTCATATAAGTAGAACCATACAGTATGCTGCCTTTTTTGATTATCGTCTTTCATTTAGTGTGACGTTGTCAAGGCTCATCCATAGTGTAGCATATATCAATACCCAAATTCCTTTTTGTATTCAAATAATATGCCGTAGTTATAAATACACCACATTGCTTATCCATCCATCAGTTGATGATGAATAATTCTGCTGTAAATGCTCATGGACAAGTTTTTGTGTGAACACATATTTTCACTTCTCTTCAGGATATATCAAAAAATGGAATTGCTGGGATGTATTCTGCTTTTAACATTTTGAGGAATTGCTAATATAGCTTTTAAAGTGACTGAAGCATTGTATATGTCCAGAAGTAATGTATGAGGAGTCCAGTTTCTCCAAATCCTCATCTACACTTTTTATTACTGGGTTTATAGATTCATATTTATATATCATATATCATATATATTTGTCATCCTAGTTGGTATGAAGCGGTATGTCATTGTGATTTTGATTTCTGTTTCCCTAATGCCTACTGATGTTGAACATCTTTTTATGTGCTTAGTTCCCATTCGTATGTCTTCTTTGGAGAAACATATATTCAAATTCTTTGCCCATTTTAATTACATTTGTCTTTGTATTGTCATGTTTTAAGTCTTCTTTGTCTATTCTGGATAAAAGTCCCTTATCAGGGAAAATTTTGGAAATATTTTCATCCATCCTGTGGATTGTCTTCTTAATTTCTTGATGAAGTCCTTTGAAGCACAGAAGTTTTTAATTTCACTGAAGTCCAGTTTACTTGATTTTTTTCTTTTGTTGTTTGTGCTTTTGGTGTCATATATTACAAGTATTTGTAATCCAAAGTCCTGAAGATTTCCTCATTGTTCATTTTCTAAATGTTTTATAGTTTCAGGTCTGTGATTTATTTTGAGTTAATTTCCATAAATGGTGTTAAGATAAAAGTTCAGTTTTCTTTCTTTCCAGGTGTATGTACAGGTGTCCCAGCATCATTTTTGTAAAGATTATTTTTCCCCATTGGATTGTCATGGCACCTTTGTCAAAAATTAAATGGCTGCATGTAAGACTTTGTTTATGGTCTCTTAGTTCTTTTCTCTCAATCTATTTTTCTGTCCTTTCTGTAAGTACCACACTGTATGGATCACAGTTTTGTTAGTGAGTTTTGAATTTGGAAACTTCAAAACTTTGTTATTTTTCAAGATTGTTTTGACTGTTTTGGGTATCTTGCATTTACATATTAGTTTTAGGATCAGCTTGTTCATTTCTGCCAAAAAGCCAGAGCTGCATTGAATATATAGGTCATTTTGAGGACAATGGCCATCCTAACAATAATAAGGCTTCTGATCCATGAACACAGAAGAGCTTTCCATTTATTTTAGGTCATTTTTAACTTCTATCAGTAGTATTTTAGTTTTCAATATACAAGTTTCAGATATTTTTCTCAGTATTCCACATATTTTTTCTTAATATTACTAATTATTTTATTCTTTTTGATGCTATTGTAAATGAAAAGGTTTCCTTCATTTTATTTTTAGATTATTCACTGCTGTTGAATAGAAATGTAATTACTTTTCATATATTCATCTGTGTCTTACAATTTTGGTCAGACTGGGTTATTAATTCTAAGAGGATTTTTTTTTCTTTTCTATTTTTCCTTTGTGGATTCCTTGTGATTTCAATATATAATATCATGTCATCTGGAATCAAAACAGTTTTATTTCTTTCTTTCTAATCTAGAGGCTTTATTTTCTTTGTCTGATTGATTTGACTAGAACCTCTAGAACAATGCTGATTTTGGGAGGGAATAATTCAGTGCTTCTGCATTATGTATGATCTTTGCTTCAGGTTTTTCATAGATGTTCTCTGTCAAGTTGAGGAAGTTCTATTCCTAGTTTTTATCCATTATTCTATTAATATGGTGTATTACATGAATTGACTTTTGTATGTTGTACTGCCTTTGCATACCTGGATACATCCCACTTAATGGTGGTCTATTTTATATGTTACTGTTTTGGATTTGCTTGTATTCTGTTGAGGATTTTTTGCATTTATATTCATAAGAGATAATTCTTTAGTTTTCTTGTGATCCCTTTGTCTGGTTTTCGTATCAGTGTGATACTAGTCTCATTGAATGAATTGGGAAGTGTGCCCACCTTTTTATTTTCAGACGAATTTGTGAAGCATTTTTTGTTTGTTTTTGTTTTTGTTTTTGTTTTTTCTTTAAGTAGTTGATGGAATTCACCAACAAAGCCATACGGGCCTAGCATTTCTTTGTGTGAAAGTTTTGGATTGCTATTTCAGTTACTACTTACTGTAGGATTATTTGAGTTTTCTATTTCTCCTTGAATTAGCTTCAGTCATTTATGTCCTTCTAGGAATTTATCCATTTCATCTACATTATCTCATGTATTGGCTATATAATTATCCATGGTATTCCCTTACATTCCTTGTTATTTTTGTAAGGGCAGTAGTGACATCCTTCCTTTCATTTCTCATTTTAGTAATTTGAATCTTCTCTCTTTTTTTTTTCAGTACTAGATAAAATTTGTCAATTTTATTGATCTTTTCAAAGAACCAACTATTCCTTTTGTTGATTATTCTCTATTGTTCATCTATTGTCTATTCCATTTATTTCTGCCTTTAGTATTTTGATTAGAATGTTTAATTCATTTACATTAATGTAATTTCTTATCAGATTGAAGTTACAACTGCTGTCTACTTTCTATATGTCTTTTTTTCCCATTCCTCTATTATTACACATTTTTGTACAAAGTAAGCATTTTCAAGTGTGTCATTTTAATTTGTTTATTTTATCTTTTTCTTCTCCTCCTCCTCTTCCTCCTCCTCCTTCCCTTCCATTGCCCTGGAGATTATAATTTACATCTTGTTTTAAAGCAATCTAGTTGACATGAATACCAACTTAATTTCAACAGTACACAAAAACTTTGCTTTGGTATCAGTCTTTTCCCTCCCCCTCCTCATGCTGTCACTGTCATACAAATTGCACCTTTATGCATTTATAAGCTCATCTACACAGTTTCATAAGTATTGTTTTATGCAGTTGTCCTTTACATCAAATAGAACAAAACATTTACATGTAATACTCGATTTATACTGTTTTATTTTTTTACTCATGTAGTAGTGCTCTTTATTTTTCAGGCAAGTGTCCTTTCATTTACACCTGCTGGACTATCCTTAGTATTTCTTGTAGGGCAGGCCTGCTAGCAATGAATTCTTTCAGATTTTGTTTTTGTAGGAGTGTCTTAATTTCTCGTTTAATTTTTTTTAAAGAATCATTTTGCTGGCTATAAAATACTTGGTGACAGTCTTTTCCTTTTATCTCTTTGACGATACCATCCACTGCCTTCTGGTCTCCATGGTTTTTGATGAGAAATCAACTGTCTTACTGAGGAGCCTTTCTATATGTTGAACCACTTTTCTCTTTCAGCTGTCAAGATACTTTATTCTTGTCTTTTGACACACTGAGTCTGATGTGCCTATTTTAGATGTCTCTACGTTTATAGCACTTGGAGTTTGTTGAACTGCTGGGATGTACAAATTAATGCTGTCATCAAATTTGGGAAGTTTTCAGCCATTATTTCTTTATATATTCTTTCTTCCCCTTTTTTTCTCTCCCTCCTTCTGGCGCTCCCATTATGTGTGTATTGATATTGTTGATGGTGTCCCACCTATCTCTGACACAGTGTTCTATTTTTTTTTTATTCCTTTTTCTTTCTGTTCCACAGACTGGATAATTTCAGTAGTTTTAATTTAACTGACTTTTTCTCCAACAAGTTCATATCTACAGAGAAACCTCTTATTGAAGTTTTTATTTTAGTCATATTTGTATCTCTAGAATTTCTAGTTGGTTTTTATTATAAATTTTATTTATTGATATTCTCTGTACAATGAGATGTGCACATAATTTAATCCTTTAGGCATGGTTTCTGTTAGTATTTTGAACATGTGTGTAATTGCTTATTTATATCTTTGTCTAGTAAGTCCAGTGTCTGGGCTACCTCAGGGAGTTTCTATTGACTACTTTTTCCCCATCTGTTATGACCAAACTTTTCTGTTTCTTTGTACATCTTCTAATTTTCTGTTGAAAACTGGACATTTAAAATATTACAATGTGGCAGATCTGAAAGCCAGATTTTCCTCATCTCAAGGGTTTATTGTTGCTTCCATTGTCATTGCTGCTGCAGCTATTTATTTAGTTACTTTCCTGAACAAATTCTTTAAAGTCTGTTTTCTTTATCATGCATGACCATGAGATCAGTGTGTGTGAAGAAAGCCTAGTTGTCATCACTGTAATAATAATTGGACAGTGATTTCTTTCAATGCCTGGAGCCAATCGTTTGAGCTGTTGCCAGGTGGCTGTGTGTCCGCATGCTGAGGGATGCCCTCAGCACCAGCATGCAGTCAGCAGCTTTTCCGTAGCCTTTAGTTCTTGCTTATGCAGAACCTCAAGTTCAGCCAGTGTTGAAGGCTTAGGATTTTCTCAGATCTTTCCTTGCCATGTGCCACACATGTATATTGCCTTCTACAATTCTCAGAATTTTTTGGAGCTTTTTAACCCTACCTTCACCCCCAGAACTTCTCATTACTCAATTTTGCCTTCTAAGTTTCCTAGTCAGCACCTAGTTAGCCTCTACTGGTCCCACTGCCTCAGGCAGTTGTAATGTTAGATACTCACTGCTGATTTTTTCCCACACACACTCTGGGGACAGGCTGTTTGCACAGCATGAGTTTGTGACAGGTCACATAGTGACAGCTCTCTGGGGGCGGATTTTTTGGGTAACTTTAAATCACTTCTGCCCCTACCTTGATTGTGAGACTATTGCTTATAAAGGCCACCATTTAGGTGAGGATACAGGGATGGGGTAGATCAAGTTACAATGCCTCAAAACTCACTATCTTTATGGAGATTTAGCTGTTTTTCTTTCTCAAATAAAGACTCCCCGGATTGCTGGAAGTCTTGGTTTAATTTCCAGAGTTCTACAGAGGTTAATTTTGACAAATTTTGCCATTGTCATTGCTTCATAGAGGAGTAAGTTTTCCAAGATATTTCCTCAGATATTCTAGAAGTGTATCCCATTTGCATTTGTGTTTAACTGAGTTACTTGCAAGACTAACTAATTCTACAGCTCCAGCCCCATTCACATAAGAGTCCATCTGCATGGATTCTCCTACAGCAGTGTACAACCTGTTGTCAGATTGTTGTTTTTCTTATTAAAGTGTAGGGGTTTTTAAAAATATGCTCATGAATAGCCTTTTGTCATTTTTACACGTTATAAAACTTCCACTAGTCTGTAGCTATTTTTTCCCCTCACTTATCGTTGCTTTAATGAAGTTCTCACTTTTAAGGATTTTCAGTAAAGCAGTTTGTGGATGCTGATCACACGGGTGAGGCATTTAACTACTGTCTAAACCTCAGTCTTTGCTCTGATTCACTGTCTGGAATATCTGAACACATCTACTGAACCCCGTATACCAATGGATGCTGACAGACCTAATTAAAAAAATGCTTTTTAAGTAAAGCAAAAAATATTAACTTTGACACTGGAAACGACAAATCTCAAATTCCCTAGCTGATCTTGCTTTCTGTGATCATGAGCTACATCATGTTTTTAGAGCCGACAGGCATATTGAACTACTGATTTTATTTCATCGGATTTTAGAATGCAGAACACATTTCAGGCCCACTTATAGCACCATATGTGTATCTTAAAGGATATGTACATATGATGATGTCTTTAATATAAGTACCTTATTTTATTTTAAGTACCTACTGCTGTGCACCTCATTAAGGAAAGCTTGAAATTGCAGTACTGAAATTTTTCATACCACCATCATCCCATAGCATCTCTTTTGCACTTAGATGTTGTGTGGCAGAGTATTATTCTGCTCCCTAGAAATGATCAATGTTGAAGGGGAAAAAAAAAACCATCCTCAAATAAATATACTCCAAATCACACTTATCTGAACAATGGCCACCATTTTAGTCCATAGTCCACACAAATCCATCTACTCATACTGACTCAGAGTCCTCAACATAGACAATCCACCCCTGAATTCAGGGTCCTCAACACACATTCTATCCCCTCCCCATTCCTTGTTGATTCTGACCTACTTTTGTCCAACGCGTCCTGCCAGTCTCTTTGCTACCTGACTGCAGTTTTTAATTTTTACCTTTGAGTTCCAGATTGCGCCTAGTGATTTCCAGAGAAACGCCAGACACTTGGCTCATCAGGAGGGGCAGTGAGGATTTCAGAAAGCTGTTAACCTAACTCACTTTCAGATCAGTGAGTGGCTGTTGTGAGCATTCCTTCTAGATCTCTGCCATGCAGGCTGCATCCACCCCAGCAAAATAACGTAGTTCATCCAACCACCTCAGCGTCCATTCATCTGGGTTTCTTCTTTCAGTGACACTCAGATGCTGCTGATGGGCATTATATATATATATATATATATATATATTTTAATTGAAGTATAGTCAGTTACAATGTGTCAAATTCTGATGTACAGCACAATGTTCCAGTCTTTCATATTCACATATATATGTATGAATTCCTTTTCATATTTTTTTACTAAAGTTTATTATAAGATATTAAATATTGTTCCCTGTGCTATACAGAAGAAATTTAGTTTTTTAGCTATTTTTATATATAGTAGTTAATATTTGCAAATCTCAGTCTCTGATGGGAATTTTTAAAGCCACATCTGGAGTCCTTGTTGCGGAAGAGTCTGAGAAATATATTTTCGACCTCATAGCCTTTTGGTTAGGAAGTTGGAATAAAGGCTGACCTGGCTCACCTAACTTGTCTGCCTTTGTGAGTAAAGAGGTCTGGAGTTTCAAGTCCCAATGAAATGTCCCAGCCCTTCAGTAGCAAACTCTTAAAGCAACCAAAATGCTCCCATCTACCAGAGCATGACTTGTCCTTAGACACTGCTGGACATAACCACCGACGCTGTCTAAGGCATCGTCTTCATCTGGTGCACACTTTCTTTAGATGTGTAATATCCTGATTAACAGGACAAGCTAGTTTGGATTCCCAAGGCCACAGGCAGCCTTCTGCCTGACTTTGGTGTATATATGTTCATTGACGTGTCCTCAGATCAGCTAGAGCTGCCTGGTGTGTGGTTTCCCAGAGAATGTGGGTGCAGTGCTCCCCACCAGAGTCCTACCAGTTGTTTTATTGCAGGAAGAGAGAGAGCAAAAGAGACAGAACAGGAAGTTCTTGTCCAGCCTCAAACACAGTCACCCCCGCCGAGGGCTCTTGCTCTGGGACACACAGCAGTGCAGGTCAGCAGCAATGTGGCCCCGGTGTACTCCAAAACATGGTGTGGTTTTACTGGGTTATCTGTGTCTTTCATGGGCCCTGCAAAGTTCTCGGCTTTGTGAAATGGGGAACTAAGGAACTCCCACCCATGGCTGTAACTCCCAGGGTTTGCACCCTTACGGGTTTTGAGGATTTGCTGGCAACTCATTCTTTTTCACTGGGTCATTTCTCGGTTACACCTGCAGTCCTGTGACTTCCTTATCAGAACTGCTCCTTACGTTCGGGATTTAGTGAAAGATGCCATTTTAGCCTGTAAGTTCATGTTCAGGGAGGAGGAGGAAGAAGCACAGATCAGAAATGCTGTTTTGCTTTTTTTATTATTGTTTTCATAAGCCATCTCCTGTTGTCGAATGGACACTGAGCAAATGAATGACTGTTACACTCCCATTTGAAGGATGAGAAAAACGACACTCAGGGAGAGGAGGCAAACTTCCTGAGGTTCCAAAGACCAAAAGGGATGAGCACAGAATAAGATCCCCGCAAATTTCTTGGCTGTCATTCGCCTTTAGGTCAATGACAGAGTGCCGTGTGTAGTAGTAAAGTTGTAGCGTGCTTTTAAAAGGGTGCAGATGTTCTTGTTTTGTTTATAAAATCACAGTGTTTTGTCTGAGACTCTGAAAAAGAGAAATGGGTTAGAAAATGTTGGTTTCTCATCCTTGGTCCTTCCTCCCCTTCACAGATATGGACCCTTCCATCTGTAGCAGGAATAAGACAGCCCCAGCCTTCCCATCTCATGAGATCAGTACTCATTCATTTCATTCCTGCCCACCAGTAGGTGATAAAGCACAGCGAGATTTTCATGTCCTGCTTCACTGATTCTTGTGAAATTAGGTGTTTGAAGATAGAAACTCATGAAAGGAAGCTGCCTTTTTTTATATAAAGTGCAGTAATTTTCCTAGCAGAGAAGGAAATTGAGGATTTTCTTCATTGAAAATCAATAGAGATTTCAAGAGCATCTGTATTTCTGATGCATAGATTAAAATGACAAAATCTAGAGGGATTACCGAAACACAAGGAAGATACCAAAAGTGTCTTTAAAGAGCTTTTCTAAGACTGGGCTTGTAAAGAGACTGTTAGTTGACAGAGACCCTCTTCTCACCCATAGTCCCTCTCCTTAGGTTGGAAAGGGCCTGGGCTTCCCATGTGTGCATTCCTGGTGCTTCAAGTGAGTTGTAGGTTAGGGTGGTGCACATGGTGCTCCCTTCAGCTTGTCCATCCTAAGTAACCCCTGGCAGTCAGAGGGCGAGTGTGTTGCAACGACGTGAACCATTCACCATGCTCTCCGTGGTGTGTGCTCATCTCAGCTCATCCAGGCTCAGGTGATGGCAGAGCAGAGAGTGGTGGCAAGAGGTCAGCCATGAGTAGGAGGGAGCAACTGGAGTGAGCTGGGGCCCAAGTGGCTAGGAGTTCCAGGTTGAATTCCCAGGACTTCCCACAGCTCATTCATTCAGCTAATACTTCTTCTGCACCTGTCATGTGCTGGTGCTTCCATTGTGAACAGAACCAAATCCCTGTCCTCATGAAGATGACGTTCTAGTGGACATAAGAAATGATAAACGCAGAAGCAGATCCACGTCAGGACACATGAGTGCCGTCTACTTTGCAGTGCACAAGGTGAGATCCTTTGGGAAGGAATATATGATACAGGAAAATGTGGGGGAGAGGATGGCCGTGTCCCAGGTCTTATTTGGGTCCCTGAGATGCACCTCGTGATGTGTGGGTCCTTGGTTTGCACAGGAACGAATCCAAGAGAATGCCACAATTCAGTAAATGTAGATTTATTCAGAGAGATATATACTCCACAGACAGAGTGGGCTGTTTCAGAAGGCAAGAGAAAGGCCATGAGGCGTGAGGGTTGGGTGCTCCAGTTTAAAGGAAAAGTAGATACACACTCCACAGACAGAGTGTGGGCTGTCTCCCTCAGCAGAGAGAGCAGCCACGAGGTGTGGTTGTTAGTTTTTATGCCCTCAGTATCTTCATATGCTAATAAGTGGGAGGAATATTCCAACCGCTTTGGGGAAGGTGTTGCGATTACCAGAAATTGGGCCACCACTCACCCTTTGACCTTTCATGGTCAGCCTTGAACCTGTCCTGGCACCTGTGGGAGTGCCAGTTAGCATCCTGCTGTATTTCAGTGAGTGTGTATTGAAGCTCAAGATCTACTGGGAGTTGACTTTTCCACCGTCTCGGTGCTAATGGCTGTGCCATTCTTTTAATGGCAGTGCCCTTCCCCCTTCCCTCCTGTCTCATGAAGGAGCTCTGGACTGATTGCACAATTGCAGAGCAGGGGATAGAGTGGAAAGAACTTCATAAGTGGAAGGTGGAAGGCAGTGTTGGTAGTAGAATTCTCAAGTCAATTATAAAGTAAGGGTCTTCTGTTTGCTGGGATTACCTGGTGTCACATTAGGGAGCTGTGAGCCTTGGGGACTTCAGTGAGTGGGTGGCTCACTGTATATACTGTGTTGCTTCTTAGGCGGCTCAAGAACAGTTGGCTTATAGGTGACCCATTCACTCAAGCAGGGGTCTTTTTGGGGATTTTCTGCACTTGAGGATAACATGGGTCACATGGGGGGCAGGACCAGCCAGTCACAGCTTGGTCCACAGTCACCTAGTGCCCTCGCGGCTTTCATCCCATGGATGCGTCACCTCCCCCTCGATGGGGACAAGGTCACAAGTGGTGGGGCAGCTTCTCAGTGGCGAAGGCATTGCTCTCCAGACCCAACACTCAACAGCATGGACCCCTGGTGTTGGCCACAGTCTTGGCTAGATGAGGCTGTTGAGTAGCTGAGCTCATGAGACGTGGGTGCCATGCTTCCACTCTCACCAAGAGCTCTACTTTTGAAGGTTCTGGTCAGACAGCCATAAATACTCCCTAGCCCATAAACAAAGAACAGTCCCTTTCACTCGGGGAAGGGCACACAGAAGGAGAACGGATCATCCCGAGAGCAGGAGAGGCCAAATCAGTCCTGCCATCAGGGGTCTGACAGACGAGCCAGCTCAGTTCCTCTTACTAGTTGTTTACTTGGAGGATCTGGGGTATTTTGGTGACCTGCAAGTGTCAGGAAATAGTACACGAGGGCTTTGTAGATTTTCTGGTCCGGTGTTAACTCACCCCATTGTAGCTGTTGTGCAAGGAAACAAAACTTGGTGGACAACAGGCCATGGCCTGTGCTCCCTGGTGGAGCCAGGAGATTACAATGTTAAGAACGACTGCGGGGGCATCATTTCTATGTTGAGAGGCCAGATGGCCTTACATATCTCTCATGCTGGATGTCTAAGTTGCAAAGGAAAACTGGATTTCATCCAGCTCTCCAGCCAAGGAGGAGACCACAAGTGGCCTCCCCCACCAACTGTGAGCTCTTTGCCTCCACTGACAGCAGCATGTATAGCAAAAAGCTGGGCTGCCACCTGCGTTTCCGTGTAAACATCCGAGTAGCCACAGCAATGGCCTCGTGAGCGATGGTGTGCCCAAGGAAGCGCTGTGTGGGACAGAGGGAGGAGTGCTGGGGTCAGACACCGGGAGGGCAGGCAGGCAGTGAGGACATCTGTGCAGTGCAGGTGCCATGGAACTGAGCCAAAGGGAGGCTGGTTTTGAAGCAGGGAGCCTGGGCAGTGCCGTGTTGTTCGTAAGAAGATCCTGGGCTCTGGATCCAAGAAGTCATTGGCTTGATTCCTGACCTCAACCCTCATCTTGGGCAAATGTTTGAAGCTTTCTGTGCCTGTGTTTCTTGGTGTCCCAAATGGGGACAATAGTAGCAATTACCTCTGAGAGTCAGGAGCGCCTTTATAGATGTCATTTCATTACGCTCACAGCAGCCCACGAGCACTGTGCTAGGTCCCCCGTTTTACACGTGGCAGACGAGTAATTTTTAATCAGTAATCATGCAATTAAGAATGGTCATAATCAGCATTTGAATTTGATCCCTGTGTCCAGATAATTTCTATTCTCACTCAGTATTACTGGAATACTAGTAAAGTCAGAACAAACACTGCTGGGAAGTGGGTGCTTGAAACATGTTTGACGTCTTTGCCATTGGGGAGTGTTGAGTTCACATTCCTCATAGCCCTTCCGAGGCTCCCTGCATCTCCGGCTGCCCCTGGTGGGGTCTACAGGGCTCTGGGCAGCTTCTCCTTGTTCTCTAACCCCAAGGCTCTCTGCTCTCTGCAGGTTGATTCTCAACCCTGACTGCTGGGTAGAGCTAACGTCTAAAAACAAAAAAAGGTGGGGAGGGTATGGCTTAGTGGTAGAGCACGTGCTTAGCATGCAAGAGGTCCTGGGTTCAATTTCCAGTACCTCCATTAAAATAAATAAAGCTCAATACTCCCCACAAAAATAAAAGAAGTATTTAAAAAATAATAAACAGTACAAAGGCCCCACTCCAGGCTGTGGTGCACTATTTTTTAAAGGCTCCCAAATGCATCCCATATGCAGGAGGGTGAGAGCTATCCCTATACACCTCTTGTGAGCTTGTCCACTCACACCAATTAGCCTCTTGAAACAGGAAAACTACTTGGCTCAGCCTAGAACTTTCCTCCCGATTTCTAGACTTTTATTTGCCTACTGCACATCTCTCCTGGAGCCCACAGGCACCCAGCCAGAACTGAATCAGTTGTCTCCTCTCATGACTTGCCCCTCTTCCTGCCCTTCTTTTTTTTTTTAACATTTTTTATTCATTTATAATCATTTTACAAGGTTGTGTCAAATTCCAGTGTTCAGCACAATTTTTTAGTCATTCATGGACATATACACACACATTGTCACATTTATTTCTCTGTGATTTATCATAACATTTTGTGTATATTTCCCTGTGCTATACAGTGTAATCTTGTTTATCTATTCTACAATTTTGAAATCCCAGTCTATCCCTTCCCACCCTCTACCACCCTGGTAACCACAAGTTTGTATTCTCTGTCCATGAGTCTATTTCTGTCCTGTATTTATGCTTTGTTTTTGTTTGTTTTTGTTTTTTAGATTCCACATATGAGCGATCTCGTATGGTATTTTTCTTTCTCTTTCTGGCTTACTTCACTTAGAATGACATTCTCCAGGAGCATCCATGTTGCTGCAAATGGCATTATGTTGTTAGTTTTTATGGCTGAGCAGTATTCCATTGTATAAATATACCACGTCTTCTTTATCCAGTCACCTGTTGATGGACATTTAGGCTGTTTCCATGTTTTGGCTATTGTAAACAATGCTGCTATGAACATTGGGGTGCAGGTGTCATCCTGAAGTAGATTTCCTTCTGGGTACAAGCCCAGGAGTGGGATTCCTGGGTCATATGGTAAGTCTATTCCTAGTCTTTTGAGGAATCTCCGCACTGTTTTCCATAGTGGCTGCACCAAACTGCATTCCCACCAGCAGTGTAGGAGGGTTCCCCTTTCTCCACAGTCTCTCCAGCATTTGTCATTTTTGGATTTTTGAATGACGGCCATTCTGACTGGTGTGAGGTGATACCTCATTGTAGTTTTGATTTGCATTTCTCTGATAATTAGTGATATTGAGCATTTTTTCATGTGCTTTTTGATCATTTGTATGTCTTCCTTGGAGAGTTGCTTGTTTAGGTCTTCTGCTCATTTTTGGATTGGGTTGTTTATTTTTTTCTTATTGAGTCATATGAGCTGCTTATATATTTTGGAGATCAAGCCTTTGTCGGTTTCACTTGCAAAAATTTTCTCCCATTCCGTAGGTTTTCTTCTTGTTTTATTTCTGGTTTCCTTTGCTCTGCAGAAGCTTGTAAGTTTCATTAGGTCCCATTTGTTTTTTCTTGCTTTTATTTCTTCTAGGAGAAAATTTTTGAAATGTATGTCAGATAATGTTTTGCCTATGTTTTCCTCTAGGAGGTTCCTGCCTTTCTTATTTCAGGGAATGGCATTATAAATTAGACACTGCCAAAGCCAGAAAGCTGGTCGGCATCTTTGTCCCCTTCCTGCCCTTCCATCACACCTGTGGCCAATCCGTCCACCTGCTGAAATGTTTTCTTCTCTCTCCTCCTGGCAGGGCCTCAGCAGGCCTTCACATGAACCTGCCAATAGTCCTCCCTGCCTCTATCTTGTCTCTTTCTAGATCACTTTGCATGTCTCCTCTACCTTGGAGGCACACAGAGCCCTTTGTGATGTGCCCCTGTGATCTCTCCACCTGGTTGCCTCACCTGCCTCCCACACCCTGTGCTCGCTTCTAGACTATTTGCAGTTCCTGGAAGGGACCTGGCTCTCTTTGGCCTCCCTCCTTTGCATGTGCAGCTCCCCAGGGAGAAATGGCCTTAACATTATAAGTTCACCTGATCAATTCTAGGGCATCTCAGAGCTCACCACAGTGGTTCTCTCCTCTGGGAGAGCCTTGGCTACAGTTCCGGCTCCCTGCCCCGAGCGCCCTCTGCTGACTGTTATCCAAGCCCTCTTAACACGCCTCCTCAGCCATCATTTCACAATGAGTCCTGTGCACCTAGGAGCTCCCGGAAGCAGGGACTGTGTCTTTTTCCTCTTTATTCTCAGAGCATTGTAGAGACTCAGGTACAATGGTGGAGGACACAGTGGTTATTCTGCAATTTCTCTAGAGTTGGGGCCTAGGGGTAACAGTCTGGTGGGAAGAAGGGCTTAGGGGATTCACCCTGAAGCCACATTTTCAATTAACATTTCATGTTGTTTTTGTCTACTATTTAAAATTACGAGTCTTAAAACAGAATGATGATTTCTAAAAATTACCGATGATTGAGGAAAATGGCAGTTTTCCATATTTAAGAATATTATTTTAAGTTTGTGTGACTGGGGTGGTGGAAAATAGAAATGCAGGGGCTACTAAAGTATTCTCATCCCCTTCCCCACCCTCAGATCCTTTGGACAGAAGAGACAGAGTGATGTGAGGAGAAGGCTTGGAGGGTGCACCGTGCATTGCTTTTAAATTGTGACAGTTACTTGTGCTTTTTTTAAATTTTTTTAATGGAGGTAATGGGACTTGAACCCAGGACCTTGTGCATGCTTAGCACGTGCTTTACCACTGAGATATACCCACCCTTCCCCCCGATATTTGTGTTTTTAGTGGGCATAATATGCTGGAAGCAGGTACTTTAGCATCAGACAGTCACCTGCCTCTGACCATCACGTTAATACCTTTCCCTTGAGCTAGAGAGCTTGTCTGTTTCCAAAAGTTCAATAAATTATCTTCATTTTCTTTTTTCTTAAAAAAAAGGTATTAACTCATTTTTCTCTTTAGTATCGCCTATAAATAAAATGTGATTTTATTAACCATTTACCAAAGTGTTAAGTGTAATAAATATTAAGTACAGATTTCTGAAGCATCAGTCATCACTGAAGATCCACATTCTGCTGTTCTCTCTCTCTGTTAGTCACCTTACTTCTGGAGTTCTGGAATCGGCGCCAGGCAGTGCTTGAGTACAAATGGGACACGGTTGAGCAGGAAGAACAAGTCTGGCCAGAATAGGAGGCACGTTGTCCCCACGTGGAGATAGATGAGATTACCCAGGAAAAGCGGGTGCTGTTTAGATGCACTTTAGTGTGTTTACTTCTGGACTTGTCAGCCTTGGCTGCATGTTGGAATCACCAGGGGACCTTAAAAAATGTTGGTGCCTGGATTCCATCACTGCAAACTCTGATGGTACTCAGTGGCCTGGGGTGCATTCTGGCATAGGGAAGTTTTTAAAGCTCCTCTGGTTATTCTAATGTGCAGCCAAGTTGAAGGAGCACTGCCTGGAATGGTGGACACAGAAGGGAAGTGAGGTCCTTCCTTCATAATAACAGAAAAAAGGGGAAAAGAAAAAGACTGGTATAAGTGTATATGAAAAGAGGCATTGATCTGTATCCTTTCATAACACCAATAAAAAAATGCAAAATATAAATTAGCTGCAATGACACAGATGTAGAAGGAAAGACAAATTGGTTTTTATAGTTGACTCCCATTTTTTCACATGCACCTTCATTATTGCGGCCTCCTTTTCATCGTAGACTAGGTGCCCCTTTGTCTTGAACTAAGTCCCGGTCACTGCTCCCCCTTCCTATTGGGATGTGCACAAAGAAGCATGACTCTCATCCTAAAGTCAGAGAAAGGGTAGAAGAAGCAGGGAAACATTTGTTGAGGTGCCATCAGTATTTGAGCAGTGTTTGAGCTAGGCATTTTACATAATTGGAAATGTAAATTTATTGCTGCCACTCCTGCTGCAAAATTAAAAAAAATAAAACTATATATCTTTGTATCAACATTCCAGAGCTATGAAAAGATGATTTTTGAGTCATCTGTATTATTGCTTCTTTCCATCAGCTGAGATAATTTAGAGCTGATGGTGCTTGCGGTCAGCAGCAACAGGACAGTAGGTTGTGAGCATGAATAACTCTTGGGAAAAAAATGCTTTTACTAGGATCATCTGAAAATGTCTCCAAATATTGATTTAATAAATTGAATCACAGATCTACAGAATGTTGGCACTGAAAAGATATGGAGGGAGTAGGTCAAACTCCTCTTTTTATAAATGAAAAAAAATGAGGTTCAGCTACCAATAGAAAGTGACATTGGTCTTTTACAATGTAATAAGCTTCTAATAATCCCCATTATGAATAGTTCCCATTGTTTACAACTGAAGTTGTGGGTAAAAGCGTATGTTGGTGAAAGACTGTACATTCAGAGATGAAAGCTGAAACTAAGACAAAATTAGATGTTCATAATATGCTTTTGAGTCCTGAAAAACAAAAACTTATCATATTGGCAGCATACAAAAAATACTGAAGAAAAGTTTTTTGGTCATTTAAACTGCCAAGTTTAAATTTAAAATTGCCAACTAATAAGTTTAAATTTTCATTGAAACATGCTTGTTGAAAAATTGAAGATGAAGACTCATTTAACTTTATCATTCTTCCTTATTTAAAAAATTGCCTTATTTTTTTTTAGTTT
This sequence comes from Vicugna pacos, assembly GCF_048564905.1. Classification (NCBI taxonomy): domain Eukaryota; kingdom Metazoa; phylum Chordata; class Mammalia; order Artiodactyla; family Camelidae; genus Vicugna; species Vicugna pacos. The sequence continues at coordinate 68,670 of NW_027328800.1, forward strand.
TTTATTTGAAGTATTTTACTTTACTTGCGAAAGCATGCTCCATTGTTTAGAGAGGCCAGCGTCGTGGTAGTGAGATCTTGCGAATGAAGTTGCCTAAATTCATATTTGAACACAGCAGCTTACTTCCTGAGTGATCTTGGACAACTTAACTTCTCTGTGCCATTGTTTCCTATAAAATAAGAATAAGAGAGTTGCTTCTTCATGACAGTGGTAAAGACGGGTCGAAGTAATGTACAGAATCTACTTGGAAGGCCTCCTGGCAGAGAGGAAGGGCCATGTACTTAGTTACAGCTATTATTATACTATATCTGGTTTTATAATCCAGGTAAATCTTGAGTCTTACTGATTTCATCTCTTAAAAAATTCTAAATATAAACTCTAAAATGGAAATTCTTAAACTTCATAGTTGTAGCTAATTAACACATAAAGTTCAACCAAGAAACACACAGTAGAGACCAGTTAGCTGCAGACAGCTGTGATATTTTCTGTCCTGCACAGACTCTAAGCTGTAACTACCGTCACTTCTGAAATCAAAGGCAAGCTAAGGAATAGAGCTTTAAAGCTTGGCCTGGTCAGGTGTTCAGACCATGGCAGGGAAACAGTTTACTGTTCACATGTGAATTTTCAAAAAATAGTATTAAAACGAACACTGTACATATTTTGTTGTGCGTTTGACATCGTTAACAGAAAAGAAAAAGAAAAAAAAAACAGAAAAAAACCCATGCATTTACAAACAATGAGGCTATGTCTGAAAATTATTATTTTTTTATATTATGTTTAGGATTTAGTGACCAGTTAGGAAAAATATCATTTCATTGGTGTAATCCCTTGATTGACTAAACTTGTTTTTTTAATTAGGAAGAAGAGCGTGTTCCCTTTACCACCTGGGGAAAGTGTATACATATAACCCTTTGTGCAAGTGCTCTATTTCTGGGTAAGAACCTGCCACTGACTTTTAAAATCTAATGTGAAATGCTGAGAAAACTGAAAGTCAAGCTGGGAACTATGTAGTCTCATAGAGAAAACTTTTTCCAGAGAACATCTGAGCCAATGCAGGGTGCCACTCTGGAGGTTCCACAGTCTCTTCTGCTCACAGTGCTTCACCCAATTCTTTTCACCTCATTTGTTCAAATCAGATCAGTGGTTTAGGATTCTCCAGGGTCTGATTAAGAGACCAGTTGGAGGCATTAAGATTTCTAAAATTTTCCAAGTGTAACAGCCAATGTAATATATCCAAAAATAGCCTAACAAAAGGATAGTAGGAACTATCAAAAAATAAAAGTAAAAACTACTGAAAGGTATAAAAGGTGCTTTAATCACATGATTCTAGATTAAAAGATCATATCTCCAAAGTATCAGAAATTATAAAATTCTTTTGGGTTTATTGTGAATAAAATAATATTAGTAATATAATAATTAATAAGATAATGAGAGTTTTACTTGTTCAAGAATAGCCAGATTAGAAAATAGGGCAGGAAGTCCAGATATGGGCTCTGATATCAATAGTAATTTAATATAAGAGATGGAAGGCATTACAAATCAGGGAGATAAATAAAGGTTATTAAGTGAATAGAACACTTGTTAGCTACTTGAGGGGAAAAGAAAAGATTGAAATCATACAGTGAACCATATATTGTGATAAATTCCAGAAACACTTAAAAAGTAACACAATTAGAAAAAAAAACTAGAAATAAATATGGATGAGTATACAGCCTCTAGATGAACAGTAAGTTTCAGAGGAAAGTATACAAAGATTTCCATGCATCAGAAGCATCCTAATTTTAAACAAAACACCAGAGGATGTTATTTGTTTACAAATCCGACCAGGGGCTAATTCCTTCAATACATAGAGAGTTCAGATCACTTCAAAGGTAACATCAAAAAATCTCAGGAGCGCAGAAGGCCGAAAAGATGAACACATATTCACAAAGGAAAAAATAGATGTCACACTTCAATGGTAATTCACTCAGTGCACATCAAAATGAAATAGTTTTCCACCTCTCAAGTGACACAGCTCTGTTTATGAGGATGAAATGCCAGTGATCACCAATACCATGCCTAGTTACTGGATAATTTTTGTGAAGTATGGTTGATTTACAATGCTGTGTTAAATTCTGGTGTACTCCTCAAGCCTTCTTAGAAAGCAGTCTAGCAGTTGATATCAAGAGTCAAAAATACTCATATGTTTTAATCCACTAATTCAGCTTTGAAAAACTTTTAATCAGGAATTATTTCAAAATGGCAGGGAAAAGTCAGTATGGATGCAAGTCACAGACATACTTTTATATGTATGTGTATAAATATATATATAAAATCTCAGCCAAAATATTCTTCCAACCCTTCACAAAGTAGAATAGTATGCAGTCATGAAAAAGTGTGTCCATGAAAATATTTTATGACATGTCAAAGTGTTATGATAGATTTGAGGATAAAATTAATATATAAAATGATTTGTAATATACAAACAATGCACCGTTCTGAAGGAATTATGTCTAAAGGTCGAAGCAATTATTCTTATTTTATTTTTTATTCATTTTCAGAGTTGGGGTCTTTTGATTGCAGGTGACAAAATCAATCTCCAATGTGTTTAAATAACAACCAAAAAATGGGGATGCATGGGATTTATTGGTTCCTGTAAATGAAAACCTCCAGTCTGAGGTCTGGCTTCAGTCAAGGAGAGATACTCTAGCCCAGATGATGTCAAGGGCTGCTTTTGTCCTGTCTTCATTCTGTGTCCAAAGATGTCTCAGCATGATGCTTCTAGGCACGCAGCATCCCCGATCATCCATCCAAACCAAGACAGGTCCCTTTTGGCCCCTTTCTCTCTTGATAGAGGAAGCTTATGATTCACATGGGCACCAGCACATATCTCCTCACATAATAGTGGCTCTTCCTGGGTTATTTGCCAATTCTCCAATCATGTGCGAGGCCAATACAATGAGGGGTATTATTTGTCTTAAACCAACTGAGATCTACTTCTGGTGCTTCAGAAAGAGTGGGTCAATCGAGGTTAAATCACAGGACTAAAAACGAAAGGGAGGTTACTTATCCTAAAGCAAGTTCTGGGTCCTCTTCTAAGACTGGGGACAGATACAGGACAGAAGTTCTGTCCATTACTGAGTGCTTTCAAATTTTCTTTAATGAGCAAATGTTAAATTTATGATCAGAAAAGATGATAAATAAGAAACTTAAGGAAGGAGAATGGGAAGCTTTCCTGTTTCTTAAGAAATATTGAACCCATTAAGTGCTTGGAAGAAAAATGGAAATGTTTCACGTTTGTAAAAGTTCTGAAATGAATTAGAATTGATTTTACAGACCATGTAGGAGACAGTGCTATACAGTTAGTGTGTCTTTGGGCTCTTTGAGTATTTCAGTACTTTCACATAAAAGTTGCTTCATTTGGGGCAAATTGCATCATTTCCACGTGGCTCTATTTCCTCATCTGTAAAAGAGATATAATATTACTTTCCCCACAGGGTAATTGTGAGGATTTTGAAAAATAGATGTGTGCTGAGGCAATAGTAAGCATTTAAGGATTCTTAACTTTTATGTTTACTTAATACATAATTAAAAAATTATTATGCAGACTTTTAAAAAATGCATACTATTTAAATGGCCTATATGTGCTGTACAAGAGAGGAAGGCTTAATATACCTTCTATAATACATTTTTCTCAGCCTTAACTAATTTTCACATTTAATCACACACACACCAAAAAGTTATTCCTTTCACAAGCATGAAGACTTAACTGTGAAGGAAAGGATGATGAAAGAGAGTAGAGGAGAAAATAAAATGCTTTCTCTACAAACTGATGGCTTAAAAACTAAGAAAAACGCCTTTTTAAGACTTTGGTCCATCAACTGGTGACTGGATAAAGAAGATGTGGTATATTTATACAATGGAATACTACTCAGCCATAAAAACCGACAACATAATGCCATTTGCAGCAACATGGATGATCCTAGAGAATGTCATTCTAAGTGAAGTAAGCCAGAAAGAGAAAGAAAAATACCATATGAGATCGCTCATATGTGGAATCTAAAAAACAAAAACAAACAAAAACAAAGCATAAATACAGGACAGAAATAGACTCATGGACAGAGAATACAGACATGTGGTTACGGGGGGGTAGAGGGTGGGAAGGGATAGACTGGGATTTCAAAATTGTAGAATAGATAAACAAGATAACATTGTATAGCATAGGGAAATATACACAAAATGTTATGATAAATCACAGAGAAAAAAATGTGACAATGAGTGTGTATATGTCCATGAATGACTGAAAAATTGTGCTGAAAACTGGAATTTGACACAACACTGTAAAATGATTATGAATCAATAAAAAATGTAAAAAAAAATAATAATAATTAAAAAAAGACTTTGGTCACCATATTCATAGCTAATACTTAGGTAGAGTTTTTCACATGCCTGCGGTTAATGTTCCAATTGTTTTCACAATTAGTAACTAATTGACTCATCACAATGGTCCTATAAATTGCTATTATTATCCTCCCATTATATGGGTGAGGAGATTGAAGCCCCTAGAGGTTAAGAAATTTGCACAAGGCCCCACAGCTAGCATCAGAGCTGGGATCCAGATGCAGGAGTGTGGCTCCAGGGGGGGCTTGTAAACACTCCCTCTGCTCTCCCCTGCAGGTGCAAGCCAGCCACCCGCTGTTACTGTAAATAACATGATGTGGTTCACTTAGTCCTGAAATTCACATTCTTTGTAGCTTTCTGTCTGGGGCAGTCATCAGGAGCAGCCAGGGACACTGAGTACATGCTTCTGGACTATGACCAAGAAGGTAGATGGAAGGAAAACAGTTTAAAAATGGGATCTTTAATGTGCATTCTTCAATGGGCAGGAAAAAACCTGCCAAGTGAGGAACTGAAACCCTATCAGCCACGTGCAAATTATGCTTCAGACACCCCCGCTGCCCTTGGGTCCACACAGTCAGAACTACAGGGGATCAGGGACATGAAACTTATGTAAATGCAGGGAGTAGGAATACCTGCCATTTTAAGATCTCAAGGAGTATGAAAAGCATGTGAAGCTTTCATCAGCAGAGACCTGCTGTCACTTCCACTGTTTCCCTCAGGGCATGTCCACAGCTTCACTGGTTTTATTCAGAATGAAGACGATAGCTAGCACCTGCTGACCCCTGAATCAGTGATAGGTTCTCCCTTGAAAGGAAGCATATCCCCTTCATGGGTTACAACTAGTTCATAACCTAAGTAATTCTACAGATGTAGAAGGGATACTTTCATTGGTTCTGCTATCACAGACTTCCCTCCAAAATATCATGCCACCAGTTACCCCATTTTCACCCATTAAAATATACTTAACAGGCTTCCTTCTTTAGTGCAGTTTTAGGTTTACAGAAAAATTCACAGAAAGTGGAGTTCCCATATATTCCCTATGCCCTGCACACAGCTGCTCCTGCTGTCAGCATGTTACATTACTGGATGCACTCATTCTTTTTGACATCTTTCATTCCTCCTCCCCTAAAATTTAACATGCCTGATATTCACGTCTCATGGCATTTACGTGCGATTTACATCACTTCTCACGTTTATGTGAGGTTTACAACACATGCATGTTTTCTGTTTAAGCTGGGTTGGGGGCAAGTTTTCTGTGTAAAAATACGATCATTAGTGAGTCTCATGCTGCTGGGTTTTTGGGTTGTCAGGTCCTGTTGACCATTGCTTCAGTTATTGGGATCATTGTCTAAGGACTTTCAGTGTTCATTGTATTTTCTGCAAAACTTCCCAAGAACCTGAATGGAACAGACCCAATCCAAAAGTACCTGACTGTGCAGGTGGGCCACGCCCATCACTGCTTCCCTCATCAGTTTTATCATCATGGTGACCCTGAACGCCATATATGAGAAAGTGGCAATCATGATGACTGACTCTGGTAAGGTCCTCCTGCAGCTGAGATAATTTCTACACTAGTTTTAGAACCAGGTCAAAACAGAGACTATCTTTTAAGCACTTCAATTGCAGTACATTACAGTCTTTAGTTAACTTCAAGTGTAAACGTATTTTCTCTAGCCTATGTGAGAAGTGAATTAGCTCCATTTTTGCATTAGTAAAAGGGACAAAGGAAGCTTTAGAATGTCCAAACTCTGTGTAAATATGTCAGTGCTTAATAATAATTTCAATTACATTAGATAATGTACCCTATTGTTGAAAGTAAATAGTCTCTGTATTGCAAATAAGTGGAAGAGGGTCGTGGTTCCAGTGGCAGATTTGCTTGTGCGTTACGGAGAGGACAAGTAATCACACTGTTATATGTCTTCCCCCCATGCTGTTCCCGTTAGTGTAGCTCTATTCTCATCAGCTGCGACTTCTATAATAAATGTTTCTTCTCTCTGGCTTGTATCCCACCCAGCGGCTTAGCGGCCTAAGTTAAGTGCTTCCCACACGTTGCATGTGGCTGGGTGGTTCTCCCAGTGGTCTGCTCAGTTGTCATCTTCTGAAAATACTAAGACCAATTCAAATTCTGAACTAGAAGGATGACCCGTTTTATGTTCCCCAAATGCTTCTAGCAAGTTGCCCCGTGTTTTGTTTGTCTTCTTCAATAGTCCTACCTTACTGCCGTTCAGGGAGACAAGAGAATATTATTTAGCAGGATGTTTAGAAGTAGCTTTCTTTCAAATTACACCTGACAAAGGAAATTTCTTGCCCATTAGATACTTTTGTGCTTATAAATTTTAAGGAACGGGTGACTTTTTTTTTTGCCTTGTGGGATATTTCGTTCTTAGTGGGAGAAACTCTTACAACAGTGTGTACAGTTGGAATTAACATAGTGGATATGTTAAGAAATTCAAAAGAGCTGATATGAAAACAGTGTGAATTGTGTGTGTATATATATATACATATTTAGCGTGTTAACTCATGTGTCCGTGGCTTTGATTAGGGTCTCAAAGCCGTTCACAATTTTGCAGACTTAACTTTTCTTTATTCTAGCTGCAGAGCTCCCAAGGACCAGACTGACTATGAGAACAACCCAGCCATGAAGGTGTTCTTGTTCCACTTTGTCAACTACTACTCCTCGTGTTTCTACAACACATTCTTTAAGGGCAGTTTTGTGACTTATCTGTGAGATCTGGTGTATTGGCTGTAAAAATACAGAAATGAAGAGGTGTGAATACAGCTTTGTGTTCTGACAGTCTAACCTGTTTCAGGTTTTCTCTTAGTTGCCCAATGAAGAGTGTCTTTACTCTCTGTTCCTTAGATATTTTAGGCATAAAATAATGACTTTATTTCATGTTAGAGCTATCCAAAATTTAAATGAGATTTTCTTTCTAATATTCCAGTGTGACTCAAGTGGCTGTCTCCTTGAACTGATGACACAGCTGACAATAATCATGGGAGGACAGTCCATCTGGAATAACATACAAGAGGTGTTACTTCCGTGAGTACTCAGTCATGTGATCTTGGGGTGAGAACGGCCCACCCACCCACGTCATTTTCCTGCGTGGCCATCTCTAGAACAGGGGAGACTCTCTGCTTATTAAAGCTCTCCAGATAAGATGATCCAGCCAACATTATAAATGTACCTGCTGTTTAATAATTATGTTTAAATACCTTCCTTTTTATGTTTAACATAAATCCTCAAGTGCTATAGTCTCTGCTTATTAGCACAGCACTGGGGACTGACGATTCAGAGCCCTTTTTGGGGCCATGAACTAAGTTTTCCTACAACTTCCTGCAAATTTCTCCTCCTTTTATATATGCATTTAAAAATCCATAACAGGAATTTGTTGAGTGCCTAGTATGTGCTAGTCACTGTATTAAATGTTGTACATATATGTATGTGTGCATGTGTGTGTGTGTACAATTTAATCACCCAAACAATCCTTATTCTTATCTTCCTTTTGCAAATGAAGATCCTGTGGCTTAAAGAGGGTAACTGATTTGCCCAAGCTCTCATTGCCAATAAGAGACCACTGTGGGACTCAGATGTAAGACCCTATCTCTCTGAATCCAGGTTCTTCTAAGAACAGAGACTCTCTTAGGGTCCTAAGGCACAGGGTTACATAATGTTTTAAGAGACACTGTCTAAAATAATAACAACAGAGGTTTTGACTTACTGTTCTCTTCCTAAAAATGAGAAAAGCAGATGTTAGCAAAGGTCACACTGTCCTTTTGATTTTCACATAAGCCCAATCCCACATCAAAGTGGACAGTCCAGTGTTATCTGCAATTTCTGAACATTTCAAGGAGCTTACTGTATTCGCTTTCTGTTGCTGTTGTAACTAGTATCCCCAAACATCATGGTAGTAGGAAGAAAAAAGAAAAAGTCTCCACTAAACAACACAAATTTAACCTTGTAGGGTTCTTGAACGCAGAAGCCTGATGAAGTCAAAGTGTTGACACGGCTGTTTCTGAAGGCCTCAGGGGAAACTGTATCTTTGACTTTTCTGTCTTCCAGAGGCCACCTGCGTCTCTTGGCCTGTGACCTCTTTTCTCTGTCTCAAGGTCAGCATGGTTGTGTGCCTCTGACTCTGAACCTGTGGTCAGATCTCCTCTCCTCTCTCCCCTCTTCTGCCTCCTTCTTCCTCCTTTAACGACCCTGGTGATTACACTGAGCCCAAATCTATAATCCAGCTGGTCTCTCTTAGAGTCGACTGGTTAGCAACCTTAACCACATCTGCAACCATAGGCCCCTTTGCCAGGGAATCTGACCTCTTCCTATGTTCTGTGGATGAGGACATAGACATATTGGCGGGGAACATTTTTCTGCCTACCACACTAACCTTTTTAAGATAATTTCTGGCTTTGAGTATCTGTTTTCATGAAACTGTTGATCTCTCTTCTGTCTTGCCTTCCACACCAGCATTATGCTCCTGGCCAACCTAACTGCAGAGCTCGTCCCTCTCTGTGGTGTCCCCCAAAACCACTTACACAAGCAGGTGTTATTGTTGTTTGTAGCATGGGGGAGAAACTCAAACAACTTGAATTTTGAAATAAAAAACCTCCATCATTTTAAAATCTTCCATGCCACTATAAAATTTTATTTTTTTAACTTTGTTTTTTAATTTTTAAACTATTTTAAACTTTGTAACTTTTTTTAAACTGTACTTTTTTTCTTATCATCCTTCATTGTAGGCTCCAGAAACCTGGTATTCTGCCCACCGCATCCAAGTTTCCTTTCATTGTTTCTCCTCCCTTTCTTAACCTTCCTTCTCTCTCCCTTATTACCAAGTTTCTGTCCATTCTCTTTATAGGGCAGTTAAATTATTTTTTCTTTCTTTCTTTCTGTTTTTTCAGAATGAACACATTTTCGTGTCAGTGTGTCCTTCCACATTTCTTCACAAGGGCTTCATCTTTCAGCTTCAGTGTGGATTCCTGGGGTCTGTCTCGAAACAAAGGCATTTCCCTTGTCCCCCAGCTCACCACGCCCCTCAAAAAAATGATTCTGATCTCTGCTGTGAAATGAAACTTTTTTTTTCCCTACTGTGCAGTAGACAACCCTTAACCTGAGCTCACAGTCAGATATTTCCAGAGGAGTAAAAGTAGGTCATGTGCAAATAATACTACTTTTCTCTGTGAAAAGTAATAGATCAGATAGAGGAAACACTTAACTCAGATTACTCAAAAGAATTTCCTGAAGGAAATAAGTAAATTATTTAATACTAAATTTTGTTGAATCTGGTAATCCGTGAGCTATTTTTACCAATCAAGAAGGATATATTTCCAAAACTGTTACTTAGCAATTTATGTGAAATGAAACTTGCTCACATGAACTAGTTTAAAATAAAGGATGCATTATAGTATCTGTGGTCTGTTTATACCTTCGCTTAAGTAAGCACATTGTTCTAGGTTCCAGTGAGCTGAACTTTGCCTCCATGTATTTCTACTATGGGCTAAAATATTTAGGGAATTTATTTTGAATTATGTTTCCCTTTTTTGAAAACCAGGAATTCTGAATTGTAGCCAAGTTCGAGGGTGGCTTGTTTTTTCCTCACTGCCTCTTCTCTTTGTATAAGTGCAGTTTCCTTCTTAATTTTTCATATAAAATCCTAACATACCAAAGATCTATCAATTACTCTTGCTGCACCAAAACTATACCCATCCTCAAAAATACATAGGAAAGGAAAAGAAAACTTACCAAAATTAGCGACTATTTTCATGCTTTTTAAATATGTCTAAAGGAACATAATGAAATGAATTTCACCATATCTCACCTGCCTCCGCCCCCCCTATCCCATGTAGGGTTCTTGAGTAGGATTCTGGGAGCAAATTAAGGACAGTGATGCCGTGATCCAGGCTCCCTCTGGGGTCTCCCCAGCACTTGGATCGGCACCTGGTATAAAGTAGGTCTCAGTCCGAGCCAGCTGAGTGAGTGAATGACTCACAGGCATCGAATGCGTAACATCAGTGAATTAACAGCATTCTTTGTAGGACTCAGACAATAAGCTGAGTGCCCTGTGGCCTTCCCAGCCTCACATACTATTTTGATGTTGGGGTCATTTCTGGGAATGTTATTCTGTACTGGACAAAAGGCTAGTACAATTCCAGGGTTAAGCAACTTTCCTAGGGAAATTTTATGATAAAATATAAAGAAAAATAGTTAAATGCCCAAAATGACATAGCATAGTCCTTTGGTGTTTAGATAATGTATGGCTGTAATTTTCTTACTTTATATGTTTCTACATTTTCCACTGTGTGTATGCACTACTATATAATAAGAAAAAGCAAATGTTTAAAAGAGAAAATTTCTCTTCTCCAGATATGATTTGGTTAGAGGATGAGTCAGATACATATAATAAGAGAATCTTAAATACATGCGTCCATAATTCACTCTTTAAATTCAGGAACAGGAAACTCAGGAATGAAATAGTTTAAGAGAATCAAAGATACTTGTATTCAAGATTAGCAAGTAGGAGTGTCCTCAACAGAAATGGTGATAATCTATAATGCAGGGATTAAATGTGATAATGAAGGTACAAAGACAACATGAAGTAGAAAATGCCACGTGGCAAGCACAGAGTAAAGGGCAATATACTATGATTATGCCAATATGTGTGGTCAATTCCCAAGCAAATGATTGTGTAACCCCTGCTAGAGGGAGAAAGCTTCCAGCCTTGGCAGGAGAGGGGGGAGGATCCAGTGTCTGTATTTTTTAAAATGTCTACAGTTGCTTCTCATGTGCAAATTGATATCCCTGCACGAGAACCTTAAACCAACAGAAAGCCCAAAAGACCGTGGACAATGATGGGTAGACGACAGCCCAAGCTTTTCTGCCACAGATGAGTGATTCCACTCAGGAACACTGAGCAAGAGGCTCAGAGTCTTAGCTAAGGACAAGCAAGTCGGGACTTCTAATATGACCTAATGCCATCGACGGGGGAGGGCAGTTCAGCACAAGAAGGGAGCGCCAGGTGAGTTAACATGGAAGTTTCATTCTGGATCCAAACCGTGATGGATTTGGGTCCCAGAGGGTAAAAGCCCTTCTTCCCTGGGGCATGGACCAGATTCCACAAGTGGCTGAGACAGGAAGTATGAGGCAGAGAAAAATTCCCCCAGGAGAATCCCGAGTCTGGGTGCCAGGGAGGGTAATGGACGAGTGCGGTCCCAGCGCCACCCGCACTGCAGGGCTCCGAGGGGCTGTGGAGCTGTGCGCCCCAGGCCGGACCACAGACCTGCCTGCAGCGCTCTGGGCTGCAGCCTGGGGAGTGGCTTCAGCAGCAGGCTGGCCCCGTCATTTTCGTAGGTGCTACAGTGACCCCCACCCCTGTGGCCACGGTGATCCCAAGCCAAGGGTCTAAGTGACTTCAACCTTATTTACAGGTGACCACAGCCGGTTAGCCTGTGCTGCTCAAAAGGAAGACCCCACATGGGGTTTTGCTGTGTCAGGGGGGTTGCTAATACCTGGCCTGCTTTGAATTTTTTCATCCTCATAGCAGCCTGGGCAGTGGAAGTTTCATCTCTCAATTTTATTTCAACTTTTTTTGTTGAAACTATAGTTGGTTTACAATATTGTGTTAATTCTTGTTTAATTCTTGGACTATATATATATATTCCTTGTCATATACTTTTCCACTAAAGGCTATTAAAAGTTATTGAGTGTAGATCCCTGTGCTATACAGAAGGATCTTGTTGTTTGAAACAAAAATTACTAAACAAAGTAACAAAGTAAGCAGACTAAACCTAGCCATGTATATGACACAGTTGAGTTTATCTCAGGATTTAAATGTGGTTTTGATCTCCAGGATCTCTTTATCAAATTATCATATGTAAAGTGCCTGTGGAACACTTCTCAGAAAAATGTTTTAAAACCATAAGATTTAGAGAATAAAGAAGGAAGATAATTATACTGAAAAGCAGATATCAAAATATAGAAATGGGCATTTGTGATACAGTAATATCTGAAATATTGGAAGAACGTGTTGAATAAGAGGATCCAGTGGTGAGTCTACTAACCGCAACATTCTGCCATAGCAGTGAGTGTAAATCATCTTCTGAGATCTTCAACAATTGCATTTTGAATGTAAATAAAGTTAAATAACAAATAAGCCATGAAGTGTGGATTCAGATTCAGCGGTATCTCGAGTCCATATCCCCAGCATTTCCCAGGGCTCCCTGCTGTTCCCCTAATGTCATTGAAAGAAGTGGGGAAAGATTGTGAAGCGAAGGGCATGTTCCATTGCAAAGAAATCTCGTAGCAGACCTGGGAGCATGGCCAATGAAAGGTTAATGCTGAAATTAGAGGCCGTGGGAAACCAAGCAGAGGCAGCTCTTTACAAGTCACATCATATGCTCTGTGTGTGTCTACGTGTGTATGCATACAGACGTGTGGGCATGTATGATGTATACACCTGCCTTTCGTGTGAAGCCGCCTCACTGTCCAAATTTGAAATCCATCCAAACGTGCAGTGCTGTCAGCCGAAGCTCAGCCAGATGCTAAGTTGTCTGTTGTTGCTCTGTCTCTTCTGCTGAACTCCACGAGTAAACCACGTGCCACCTGTTGCTTTCAGAGACAACAGCTCTGTAGGCTACAGGTCCATGCCTTGTTTCACTGCCAACTCTGATTTCCTTTCAGGACAAATTGCCATTTGAAAAAGGGGGAAGCATTCAGTTGGCCCACAAGCCTCTGAGTGAGGAAAAAACATAACGTTAGAGACAGCTCTGTGGGACAGCATCCAGAAGGGGGCAGAGCTTTGGGCTGCGAGTCGAGGCTGTGTTTCTTTCAAGCTCTGCACTGAATTTGAGGTGGCATGTCACTTCTTTGGCCCTTGATTTGTTCAGCTTATATTAGGGTCTTGGACCTGTTCTATCCAAATTAGAGTATCACTTTTTTGCTCGGTGACCCTCCAGGGCTCCGCAATTCCTTCAAAGGGAAAAATGCCCACATCCTCACGGCAGCCTCTAAGGCTCCACCCCCAAAACCACCACTTATTTCCTATTCACTGTGGCCCACACCAGTCTCCATGCTGTCTGTCCAGCGTGAGGGACCTCCAGGCCTGTGATCACTGTTTCCTCTGCCCATTCTCTGCAAACCCCTTTGCTCCCGTCTTTGCCTTATTCAAAGGTCACTGCCCCATCCCCACTCCTCCCTAGCACACATTCTTCACTCTCCTTTATTTTCCTCCACAGCACTTATCACCAGCTCACAGAACCTGTATTTCTTTCTTTTACTTATTTTCTCTGACGATTTTCAGACTGGAAAGACCATGGTGGATAATAGCAGAAAAGTGGGGGTAAAAAAGACAAATGAGGGAAGGCATCTTCTAAAAGCTAAAATGCCCACCTGAAAAGGAGGTAGGAGATAAAGTAGTAGTAGTCGTTACAATTTTGGTAAACCCAAGGCACGTAGTCAGGACTAGTTTTCACAATATTTGAGGGTAGGGAGGCAGCAATAAAAAGAAATTTATCCTGAAAACAAGAAATTAAATTCTTGGGAAGATGATGTGTTCAGCTTGAGATATCAGTAATACTTTTATGACCTTGGTCTGATAATATCCTGCCTTATAATTTGATCTGTTTGACAGCTGGATCATGAATCTAATGATGCCACAATTTCGGGAGCAGAACAGACCAACCCACGATGGGAACGGGAAAACCATCTGTATCCCATGAGCAAACTGGGGTTATTTTATGAATACCCTGAAATGAGTAAGTCATCAGTGGAGATTTCTGTGCTGTCGGTTATACTAGAGTATGCTTTGGGTCTCAGAAGCATCGGTTACCAAGCCAAACAATGTCCTAGCATACCGAAACGGAGCCCGCTTTTTTCCATTAGATGCAATTATGCAGTCAGGCTTTCAAATAGGGTGCCTGTGTATATCTTTGTCAATATTTATGTTGTACAAAGCTGAAGATTTACTGCCAAGGAATGAAATGGAATACATATTCAGATATGTCTCCACCATTGATTCTCAGATCCTTCTGGTCATGTCGTCTAAGGATGAACTCAGAACCGTTACTAGATGTGACTCAGCTCAGGCTGTAGCCCGTGTGGCACAGCTGTTGGCTGATATCCTTCTAAACAGAGTCATGTGAGCCAGTCAGCCTGTACAGAAAGCCCGCAAGCGCATCCTGCCTCATTGCAGCAAGGTGCACCGGGTCACCCCTTCCACATCTCACACCTGCCTTTGATATTGTTCCTATTTCTTCTGGCTGATGGTTTCTGCCTGGTTCCTTGAGTGACCTCATGACACATCACTGGCTTAAATTCAGGATGAATTTGCTGATCTGGAGTATCGGTAGAACACAGATCCCCTCCTTCTCCAATGTCTTTGTCCATTTCCGTACATTTGCTTGGGCTCTGTTCCTCTTGGTTGAACTTGGTTTTGAGCTCTCAGTTGCCTTTAAATTGTTGCATCTCAAAATAGATTTCCATAGGAAACGTTATCTTTTCTATTATGCATGGTGCACTTTTATCTACTAGAAGGCTGTTGATGTGCACGTTTTGTATCTGAAACCTTTCAGCTCACCACTGCCTTGAAGTAGTTTTTTTTTTTTAACTTAGGAGACAGGAAAGGATTTTTGTCAATAGGCTTTGCATTTATGCATGCAGGTTCTTGTCTGCAAAGGCACCCTTTGTGCTTCCTGTTTATAAGTCTACAGATGGAGTTTTCTTTTTCCTAAATTACATTCTATATATAAAATAATTGCTTTTAAAAATATACATTATACATAGAAATGCATCTGGTTCCCTCGGTGAATGAAAGGTCATATTGTGGCATCTTCAGTCAGCTATGCTTTGTGGCCTGGTGTCTGATTTGAGTTTCATCTTTGATTTTGCTGTGTTTAGTGACCAGGTTCCATGAAGGGTGCAGCTGCTGTCCCTGGTGTAGAAATTATGTTCGTTTATTCTTCTTATTTTCAAAAGGACTTTAAGCCAATGACCTGTTATTCCAAAATGAGTCATAATGGTAAATAAGTCTTATTGGGGGTATTATCAGCATTAATAATAACAACAACATTCTGGGGGCAGCATATCATTAGGTATTTTAACACACACAAAAAAAGCCTTGGAAAAAAGTTATTGTTCTAATTAAGTCAAATAAATGTCATGAAAGGAAAAATTGTACGCTTTTGGGAGAAATTGATAGGGCTTTTAGAACTTTATAGTCTCATTAAAATACCAATTAAATAATTCAGCCTAACTCTACCCTACATAACAGGATGGAGTAACAGCTATTCTAGAGAGATTTTTCAGATATATTCGTTTTCCTATTATCTAAATAATCCCTGACGAATTAGAAAATTCAATCCATTTCTGAGAGTAGGAAGTCTGTTATTCTGTATTCAATGCTGGAGTGAAACTTATTTTGTGTTCTTTTCATTCATGGGAGATAGAATTTCCAAGTGCTTTTTGAATTATTTTTGTTCCTCTAAAATAAATTGCCTTTGGTGGTGACCTCCTGACCTCAGTTTCCTCCTCCCAGTTTTCCCCATGATCATTAATGACACCCCACCTGCCTTTTAGTTATGCCTCTTAGCTGCTGAAGGGGAACAGCTACTGATAGATGACCCTGGAGCCCTCCACCCGTGCTTCGTTAGGCCTTGCACGCAGCCACCAACCCTAGTCTCCTTCGCCTGAATTACCTTTCTCTGCTTTTCTGCCTGGAAGGACTCTTGCCAAGCCTTGACAGGGACCCCTCCACTTTTTAGAGATTATCTGCTCTCCTGTCTAGGCATGAATTGTACTTGATTCTTGTCTTGATGGTGCATGATCGTGTCCATGTCCATTGTGCTCCCCGACTGTAGTGATCCTGTCGGAGGCAGTAGTCAGACTTTTCATCTTCCCGTCCATGTCTGGAGCACCACAGCCTGGACCCTGGTTCTCCTACGTGTTTAAGTGACTTGAGCTTGGAGTTTCAACACACTCACATACAACTATTAGATGAGGTGGTGGTAACATTGCCCCCAATGCCCCCACAAGGTTCTATATGGCAAATGGTTTTTTCTGAGTGAAATTTCTCTTCTATTTGTTTTCATGAATTCCCCACTGTCCTTTGAGATTATTAGAGTAACCCTGAGTTGTTAACCACAATATCTCTCCCCCCACCAGTGAATGATCCTGCTGCCTGAGAACTCAGACATGGGACATAAGAGAAATAATCTATCAGTCTTAAAATCTGGAAGCCATAAGATACCGTTTTGTACTTAGAGCACCCACAGCACAAACACCAGTCTCTCAAGAATTTGACGCTGCCTTCCCAGAGGGCGGGTGCCATAAGTGGAATGCTGTGAGGGATGAAGTGAGAGCTCTGCATCTCTGGTACTGCCTTTTCCACCCTTGCTGTGTTAACTTGATCTTCCCTTCATATATTATGTTCTCCATTTAATTTACTGCATTTAATATCAGTTGTTCTTCAACATCTCCTTGCACCCGCCCCCTCCTTTCCCTATCTCTCCAGTGCTCTCCCACCCACTCCTCTCCTGCGCTCTCCAGGAACAGGCCTGTCTCCCCCACGCCCTCACCTCTGTTCTGACTGCCCACCACCTGCACTGACATTTCCTTAACTCCGCAGAATAAACTTTCCAAAATGGCAGCTGAGTAACTGGGGGCGATTTTAGACCTCTCATCTCTTTACTGATTCATTCATTTATCCAACCAACAAACATTGAGTACTGCTATGCCAAACACTGCATCAACTGCTGGGGAGACCAAGACAGGTAAGACTTGGTGTCTGCACTTCCCAGGCCAGGCGAGGCATGGCAAGTAGTTAATGGATTGCTAAGCAGGTGAACACAAATTGGACTTCCTAGAGCTGGAAATATTTGAACTGAATCTTGAAAGGTGAAAGGAAGTTAGCTCTCAATTTTGTGGTAGAGGGAGTGGACACTTCATGCAGAGAGGTAGAGACATATATGTGTACACAGCATGAAGTGGCTTGGCCAGACTGAAGAACAACAAGTAGAGCTAGAACAAAGGATCCATAGGTGGGAATATCAGGTGCACAAGGCCTCTGTCACGATGGGCCTTGTGTGCTTAGACTTCAATATATCCTTAAGGAAGCAGGGATATATTGGAATATTTGTAAGAGAATTGCATAATGTTTATGTTGCAGAATATCTGGTTATTCTGGCAGCAGAATGGAAGATACTATTTTTGGGGGGAGGCCCATATTTTGGGGGAAAGGATATTTCGGGGACCAACCCAGGTAACCCAGACAACAATTGGCACATGCCTGCAGAGAGGCCGTGGGCAGAAGGAGAGAGACATGGGCGGCATAAGTGGTGACTGCTGCAGTGGGGACTGCAGGACCGGGGCGGCGGGCCGCAGAGCTGCTGAGTTGACTTTCAGTGACCCATCCAGAGAGCAGATCTGCAGGGGGAGTGTAAGGGGAGGAGCTGGTTTCGAGGAGATGGTTCTGTGTGTGACATTTGGAGTGTGAAGTGTCTATGGGACATCTAAGGGGTGATGTCCATTGTTAAGCTGGTTTCACCAGTCAGGAGCTCAGAGGAGCTGTGGGTGAGGCTGTGGGGGCGATTCAGTCCTGCCAGGTGGAGGACTGAAGACGAGGCCTTGGGGAAAAGGGCCATGTACATGGCAAATGGGAGAAGAGAGGTCCACCAAGAGAAAGAAGAATAGCAGTGCAGTTGAGAGAAAACGAGTTGAAGCAACACAGAGAAGGCTGTAACCTGGCTTAAGAGGGATTTGAACACTGAATAAAAGGAGCGTAGTGAGAAAGGGGGTTGTGTGGGGCATAAAAGCAAGGGCTAAAGCCCACCTCTAATTGTCTAAACTGAGGAAAAGGCGGAGGAGGACTACACTTAGGTAGCTTTTAAAAAACAGATCTGTGTGTATCTGTGTGTGTGCATATGTGCACACACACTTTTCTGCCTGGGCTTTTAATATTTATTTAATTAAAACAAAAATTAAGGGGGGAAAACATTCCACTGAGAGGAAAATATTTGTCCATGGCAAAAGCTACCTGGTAATCAAATAAACAGGAGCTGAAAATGCCCACTGGTTTGAAACACGCAGCCACAGGCAGTGCAACTCCTTTCTCAGTGCCGCGGTGAGGGCCGTGGGGGATGCAGGGCTCTGAGCCCTGGAGGAGTCATCAGCGCAGGCACTTCTCCAAGATACTGGACTTTAAAGGGAAGAAGAAAGTATAGAAAGTATCAGAGAGCAATACAGGGCAGTGAGAGAGGGTTGGGCAAGGGTCAGTTTTGTTTTACAGGGGGCGTTTCTGGCCTTGCTGTGTTGCTAGGCCTTTGCTCTTGTTGGTATTTGTTCCAAAAGCTTTTTAGAAAGTTCTTCTCGCTTGACTATCTGAACAGATTAAATCATGTTGGGTTATTTCTAGTGTTTTATTTTTAATTAAAAAATTTTCTGGAATTTATTTTAATGTCAAAAGTGAGGACAATGTACCAGGCCTTCTAATGATTTAGTTAATTACACCAGTACCTGAATCCACTGATTTTAAGTGTCAGTTTTATAATATTACTAAAATCTCTTAAATATCCACATCTATTCTTGAAATGTATTCTATTTCATTCATACTCTCAGTGCACTATTTCTATACTGTTTCCATGACCATAGATTAATATCTCCTACAGTTGGTCCTATTTTATCCTTTTCCAGAGTGTGCCTAATATTACAAATTCAAACATCCCTCCTCATTATTTTATTTGTATATTTGTGTATATTTCTGGAAGTAATTTAGGATCACCTTTCAGAAATTTTTCTTAAATCCATTCGGGTTTATTAAGTAAATTTGCATTCAGATACTAAATTTATTTTGGAGAAAAAATGTTCTATGTCCCCCAAATTTGAGTCTGCCAACTGAAGAGGATGGTGCATTCTATTGTTCATTCAATCATCATTTTTTTTCTTTTTTAAGTCATTTATCAGAATCATTTTTACATTTTTCATTAATTTATTTCTGAATAGTCTGTGCCTTGGTTGTCATTATAAATGATATCTTTTCTGGGTTTGAACAGGGATGATTGCTAATGAAGTCTTAATTTCTAGTTTCTCTTGAATTAGAAAGGGATCTGACAGTGTGGGGCCCTCTTTCCAATATGGTGACTGTGAGCAGTGCATTTCATTAAGATGTCCACTTGCCAATTTGCCAGTGGCTGCACCTACTCCACATTTTTCTGATACTTACCCGCCCCCTGTAGGCAGACTTGTTCATGTAGGGTTAGGTGGGTTATGGAAAAAGATACTGACATCACTGCTGCCACGCTGCTGACCCTGTGGCATCACTAACTCTGGTTCTTTCTCTGTGACCTCCCTGAATATGACAGCTCCTTTTGGGCTGTGGACATGAGGCATCTTTACAGCACTGTCGGTTTTTCTGCAACACACCCCTGCCTCTCAGGTCAGAAGCAAATGTCAGCTCCTCCTACCCATCCACCCCATCCACGGTCTTGCCGTTCCTGGCCAGAGTGGTCCCTATCCCTTGACTGAGCAGTAACACTAAAGGGACTACAAACTTGCCTCTCATCCACAGTCTTAATTACATACCTGTGCTAGTTTACTTAAATGTCTGCCAGTTAGGGTCTAAAAGTCTTTTAGATCTCTGGCCTTATCATTTCTAACTGCTCCCCCACCCCATGGAACAGCTTACCACAGATCTCTGCTGCCCCATCTGTAGCAATGCCCTGTAAATTACAGACAGAGAGAAAAGAACTTCTAAGCCACCAACATAACTTTGACTTCCTGTGACCACACAGACCATAGAAATATCAAGATAAAAATTCCTGAAGAAGGATATTTTGCTTAGGAAGACACTTTAATTGCATACCTTTCTGTGACTTGTAATAACTTCATAGACTCTCTGAATGTGCTGCACTCACCTTCCCAGACTCAAGGGAGCTTGCTCACTTGCCTATTTTCAGTGCATTTCCTCCAACATTCTCTATGCAGAGCTTTCCCAAAAGTACATTCCTTATTCCTTTTTAAATTCTTATATACAACCACAATATTCTTTTTCTTAATCCTCAATGACAAATCATCTTCCAAGATTGTATTATTTCAACACTGAGAGTGAATAATATGCTTCAAGATTCCCAAGTTTGTTACCAGAAAATAACTATGATTGGTTGAAGATTTTTAAGTATGTTATTCCTACTAAGGGTATATACGTGAAAGAAACAGGTTGTAATGTGTCTTCTTCCGAGAGATTTTATATTTGCCTTTTGTTTGGATTCTTTCACTGTTGAACATTATTATTACCATGAATGTCTTTTCTCTTTGGGATTTAGTTCACCATTTGCCCCTCTCTCTTTACAGGAGTAAAGGAATTGATGCTGTCCTTCCATCCATCCACCACTCCATGTTGTGTGTCCATTCCTTCAACAGGTATTCAGTTTGGGTTCACCACCTTATCTGTGGCCTCTTTCCAGTGGCCAATCTGTTGGCTCTGGAGAACAATATATTGCAAATCAGAGTGGGTATGTGGAAACTTGACTACCCTGTATAGACGCATGGTACCAGAAAAAGCCCAGGACATCGCAGCATGGCAGCCCACCATGCAAGGAACAGCAATTCTGGCTGTGGTGGACCAATGTGAGTAAAAAGTCTTCATGGGCTGAAGACTTTGAAAAGTCCAAACATGCATTGGCATTACTTCCTAAGGAATCCAGTGTTGGGCATTGTTTAATATGAGAGGCAGATGCTAACACTGACATCGCTATAAACAACATATTTGTTGTAACTGTAATTGTTATTATTTTAATATATTTTCTTTATAAATATTATTTATGACTTACAAGAGCTCTTACAGAGGCAGTTGTTAAGAAGCGTGGCCATTATACTGTTGCAGAAGTGTTAATTCAGTAGAAGCATGGTAATAGTATTAATAAGTACTCACTCGTTTGATCCTCACATGGCTCTAAAGGTTACCCAGCAGTGCTTGTATAATGGAGATAGAAATCCATCTGTTTAAGTTTTTGCAGAACCTAAAATAAGAGCAGTCATTCCACCGTATTTTACCATATATTCCAGACTCTCAGTTTAAAGTAGGAACTACCTGATGAGGTCATATAAACCCTTTGTGAATCCCCAATCATTCATTACATTCCTGGACCCCTGGGGCAGAGGTTCTTCTAGAAGGTGGTCCCATCTCTCCTCCCCACCCCACTCTTGGCCTTTGCTACCCACTGTTGGTCATTAGCTAAGCAGCCTCATGTCCTGCACGTGTCTGAGCTGTGAGGGAACAGAACTCAGCTGTTTACAAACTGTAGTGACTATGACCAGTTTGAACAGTCTCTCTCCTTCCCTGCCCACACCCCCACAGGGCAACAGGGGGCTCACAACCACAGCGATTCCCATGCCAGCCCATCAGGGAGCCTTCTTCCCTAGAAATGTTCTTACAACCAGGGCTGTTTCCTCCCTTACTTCACTGCCAGATTCACTCCCAGGTTGCAGTCCCAAACAAAAGGCTATCCCAGTTTGAATTTCTTAATCAAGTCATATTTACGCTAAGTCCCTGGCACTTTCCCATGAGCACTCATAGAAACAGAACAGGACCTGGCAGTGGCTGTGGGCCAGGTTCCTGGGTGAGGGGACTTGCTGGGCCCTTCAGGTTCTGTAGTCTGGCTCGAGCTTAGCTCCCAGCACCACGTCTTCCCAACTGCATGATTTCGGGCAAGGCTTCAACACTTCAGAGCTTCATTTTATCCCTGCTTCATATTTTAAGACTGTTATGTACCAAAAAGTGTGCTTAGGGAATTCAGTGAGACAATGAATGGATTTCACATAAGATGGTCCTCAGGGAAGGTTAGTTATTTTCATTATGCACCATCGATAAAATTGGCTGCACAGACTTGGCCAGGTATCACAGCTACAGGCACAAGAATTTGACAATGTGTCACTGTGGCTCATAGTCACTATTTTACACAGTAAAACAGCTACATGAGACCACCCAGCTGTCAGCCCACCCGACTCCCCACCCCAAGATCCCTGAATTAATCTGATTTGCTTGCTACCCCTTCTTTTTGGAGAAAGTTGGCAGATCACACACAGTCAATGACTGCTAGGTTATGTCCATTCCCATTCACTCAAATTGCCCCATTTTCAGTATCCACTGTGCTGCAAAACATAGACTAATATTCAGAATAGGACAGCAAGGCCTTTCCCATTCCACAGTCAGAGAAGCATGAATCTGTCATGTTTAATATGGCATATGACACTAAGCAAGGCAGGAAAACAGGCTCCTGTGCTTTAACAACATTTTTAATAATGACGTTTGAAACTAAAAGTGTTTTTGTTTGACCTACAGCTAACCAGAAAATTTAATTGACTCCTATGACCCATTCCTCAGGTGTCCTGGTTTGATTGTATTAGGCACTTTTTCCTCATCTCCCCAGCATGACTTTGCTCCATCAGCACAGATGGAGTGTCTCCAAGGCTGCTCTGTGTGCATGGGCGTGTGTGTGCACACATGTGCCCCCACTGATTGGTGCCACTGTTTCATATCCAGGGGTTGTTCTGTCTTATAACTCAGGCATTGCTTTATTATATCCTAGAAAACTGCTTTTAGATCATTGATTGAACTATAGACCATCCTCTTGCCCATATTAGGAAGTGACGTCTTCCAAGACACAGGTCCTGTGTGTTTGTATTTATGTATAAGTAAGAATTAAATATGCATGTCATCCCCTCCTATATTTAATTTGTGTCTTCTCAATTGAATGTGCACAGTAAAGGCTAACTTCCCATAACAGGAGAACTTTTAGGAAGACAGAAGAAGGAATTAGCCACCAGGGAGAAGACAGGACATCAAGCAGGATTTGGTATAAAATTATTTACTCTAAAGCTGCTCTGGCTCAATATGTGGAATTGACATTGTTGTATCATGCCAGAGCATCTGCTATTGAAGACTGATTTTAATTTACTTTGATATAACTGGAAAATTGTGTTGGAACAACATGGGAAATGAAGCACACTGCATCTATCTGTACTCCTGAATTGTGTCTCACAGCTACTCAGTTTTGAGGAAAAGTATCTTGTCTGGAGACAATACAATTATTTTCATTGTTGGAATTTTTCTAGCTTCCAGAAGCACATCTGCAGGTGATTCTGTAAAAGTCTAGAGTTGACTTAAATAGCAGGAAATTTTAGCCTATTGAAATCAGGAGAAGTGAAATATTTTTGCCTACTACCACCACCACCACCAGGCAAGCACGTGTACACCCAGAGAGATTTCACATCAGACGAAATGACAAAGCTGGTTCTGTTACCGAGGCCAAACTTGTTCTGCTCACTACACAACAGCGATAAAAAAATAAATCAGGAGACAAGGTTTTGGAGCAAGGTATAGTAACTTTATTCAGAAAGCTGGCAGACCAAGAAGATGGGGGACTAATGTCCTGGAGAATCATCTTGCCCAAGTCAGAATTCAGGCCCCTTTTAAGCTAAAAAGGGGAGGGAGTGTGGTTGGCTGTGCAAACTTCTTGCTGCAGGCATTCTTTGTTCTTGCAGTCATCCATGTGTGTCAGGCTGTGGTGTCCCTGTAAATCTCCAACAAAACAAAGGTTATTCTCTATTTTGCAACTTGCCATCCCTGCATAAGTGCAGAAGTGCTAACATCATTAAAGGTCAGAGCCCCAAGAATAGGCTTTCCTGTAGGTATTAGGCTAAAGGCAACGTTGTTTTACAAAAGGTGCAGAGCCAGCAAGATTAAGCCTGGAAAACAGGGCACAGTGCTTCAAACTAAAGGAACAGATCCAATGTGGCGTCAGATTGGTTCTCTATTACAGTTCGAGTTAGGGGAAATTTTGCAGTAGAAAATCCCCTCAGTTGTTTTTCTTGCTTTACCTGACATCTTGTTTGTTGGCTTGTGGTCTCATGGTGTCTATACCGTATGTTCAGATGAATAATATTAAAATCATATGGTGCAGAAAACATATCTGTTCTGCTTCAAATAATGACTGAAACATTTAGCTTTGTTTATTCCCATAGAATTTGGATTGAATCATTTCTCAACTTTCTTCTTCCTTCAAACCAGTATTTTACTGGAGGGTTTAAAGCCCAAATTAAAGAATTTTTCAGGGAAATATACACAAAATGTTATGATAACTCACAGAGAAAAAATGTGATAATGAGTGTGTTATTGTCCATGAATGACTGAAAAATTGTGCTGAACACTGGAATTAGACACAACATTGTAAAATGATTATAAATCAATAAAAAATGTTTAAAAAAAGAATTTTGGAGAAGACTCATGTAATTCATAACAGTTTTACATCCGAATTTAAGGCTGACCCATATTTATACTTTTAATCAAGGAACACAATAAACTTTCTTAGTAGATCATTAATGGCGTTTTTAACTTTGTCCATGTAATCTTTTGGAAGTTGAGAGACCTAGACACCTGATCTAACAAAACAGGAATCATTACTTGACTCTGTGAATGAAAGAATCCCAGTATAGTTTCCTGCAAGTATATTTTATTAAAAATAATAAGGAATTCTTGCTCTCTAATAAAGCAACATACATAAGAACATTCTGAGTGTTTAAAATAAATCAGACTATGGGTTAACTTATCTAAACAAGTCAAGATAGTTTTGGGAAAAATGTATGAACTTAAAGGAAAATACATACTGTGTAATTAATATCCTATTTTTAATAAGCAAATGATAAAAACCCCAAAATTTAATCATTTATTTAAAAAGTAGTTATATAAAGCCAACTTATTTTTCATAAGTTACATAAATAAAAGGGCTATCAAAATTTACATTATTAAAGATTAAATTATACCAAATAGATCACCAAGGTTGATTGATTTTCATGATATTAATAATTTTTGAAAATATAACTTACATATAACATATCCAAGCAGCCCTTCAGTTATCCACAGTACCCTAGTATACAGTTATTCTTACTGTACTTAAAACAAGTAATAGGCAAGTTTCAGGCCCTTGCTTTGAACTGCCACTGGAATTCTGGATATTCCCTTAGGTTAAAGACCAGAAGCAAAGTAACAATTCTAGTTTAAAGCAGTTGCTCAAAGACTTTAAAACATTCACTATCTATATCCAGTTACAGGAAAGAATTAAGTTTTCTGAACGTTAAAAAAAGAAATTTATGCTGAAAATGAAATTATGTCATGTATGCTGATCATAACTATACAGGCTCTAAATTAATCCTCCCTTTACTGTTTTAATACCAACATAGGTCATTATAATCGCTTTCAAATTCCATTTATGCTAGATGAACGAACGCCTCTCCACATGCTCAATTCTGGCAGCTGAGTGTGTGTGAAAGCCGTCAATCACCTAGCTAGTTGGGAACACACAGTTTCTTTTCAGTGGGAAAATACACGACATAAATATATATGGGGAGGTACTAGCTCCAACTCGGTTTAACAGAGAAAAGTGCATGAACTTGAAACTCACACTAAGAAGCATACTGAGAAATCACATTAAGTGTTTCTATGGCTCCTCAATCCCTTTATGTGACATTAACAAACGCGTCTCCACATGCTCAATTCTGAGAGTTGAATGTGCGTGTAATCGGTCAATGACCTATCTTGTTGTGAACACACAGTTTCTTTAGAGTGTGGAACTAAACTAAATATATATATATATATATAGATAGCTAGTAGCTCCAACACGATTTTACACTGAAAACTGCATGAACTTCAAACCAGCACTAGAAAACATACGTACAAATCGCAGTGTTTCTAAAGTTACAAAATCCATTTATGCTACATGAACGAATGCCTCTACACATGTTCAATTCTGAGAGTTGAATGTGTGTGAAAGCCATCAAACAACTAGCTTGTTGGGAAAACACAGTTTCTTTTCTATTGGAAACTACACAATATCTATATGGTGAGATACTAGCACCAACTTGGTTTTACAGTGGAAATTGCATGAAATTCAAACCGGACCTAGGAAAAATAATGAGAAACCAGACTAAGTGATTCTACTGCAACCCATTGCCCTCATCCTAGATGAATGAACGCCTCTCTCCATGCTCAGTTCTGAGAGATGAATGTGTTCAAAAGCCATCTATCGGTTAGCTTGTAGGGAACACACAGATCCTTTAGAGTGGAGAAAAACAATATACACATATATATGGGAGGTAATATTTCCAAGTCAACTTTACAGTGAAAACTGCATGAAATTCAAACCAGCACTAGGAACGAAACTGAGAAACCAGAGTAAGTCTTTCTAATGCAACCCATTCCCTTTATGGTAGATGAATGAACGTATCTTAAAATGCTCTATTCTGAGACTTAAGTGTGCGTGAATGCCGTCAATCACCTAACTTTTTGGGAACACACAGTTTCTTTTGAGTTGGGAATGACACTATATAAATATATATGGGGAGGTACTAGCTCCAACTCTGTTTTACAGTTAAAAATGCATGAAATTCAAACCGGCACGAGGAAATATACTGAGAAACCACAGTAAGTGCTTCTACGGTAAATCATTCCCTTCATCATAGATGAACGAACGTCTCTCCACAGGCTCAGTTCTGAGGGTTGAATGTGTGCAAAATCATCTATCACTAGTCTTGTAGGGAACACACAGTTTCTTTTGACTGGGGAACTACACTACATATATATATGGGGAGGTACTAGCCCCAACACGGTTTTACAGTGAAAACTGCATGAACTTCAAACCGGCATGAGGAAACAGACTGAGAAACCCGTGTAAGTGTTTCAATTGCAAAGAATTCCCTTTATCGTAATTGAACGAAAGCGTCTACACATGCTCAGTTATGAGGGATGAATGTGTGCAAATGTAAAACATCACTTAGCTTGAAGGGAAAACATAGTTTCTAAAGAGTGAAGAACGACACTACATATATACATATATATTGGCGTACTACCTCCAACTCGGGTTTACACTGAAAAATATATGAACTTTAAAAGGACACTAGGAAACATCCTGAGAAACCAGGGTAATTCTTTCTACTGCAAACCATTATCTTTTTGCTAAAAGAATGAACGTCTCTCTACATGCTCAATTCTGAGAATTAATTGTGTGTGAAAGCCGTCAATCATCAAGCAACTTGGGAACACTCAGATTCTATCCAGTGGGAAACTAATCTCTCTCTCTATATATATAGGGAGATACAAGCTCCAACTCGTGTCTAAAGTGAAAAGTGTATGAACTTCAAAACGGCAATAGGAAACATACTGAGAAACCAGAGTAAATGTTTCAACTGCAACACATTCCCTTCATGTTAGATAAAAAAATTCACACCTCATGCTCAATTCTGAGAGTTAAGTGTGTGTGAAAGCCGTCAACCAACTAGCTTGTTTGGAACACACACTTTCTTTACACTGGAAAACTACACTATATAAATACATATGGGAAGGTAATATTTCCAACTCGGTTTTACAGTGAAAACTGCATGAAATTAAAACCGGCACTAGGAAACATACTGAGAAACCAAGTTAGCGTTTCTACTGCAAGACATTCCCTTAAGGTTAGATGAACGAATATCTCTCCACATGTTAATTCTGAGATTTAGGTCAGTGTAAAAGTCATCAATTAGCTAGTTTTTTGGGAAAACAAAGTTTTATTCAGCAGGAAACTACACTGTATATATATATATATACGGGATGGTACTAGCTCCAAATTGGTTTTAAAGTGAAAAATGCATCAATTTCAAACCGGAATTAGGAAACATATTCAGACCCCACAGTAAGTGTATTTACAGGAATCCATTCTGTTTAGTTTAGATGAACGAATCCCACCTCATATACTCAGTTTCAAAAATTGAATGTGTGTGAAAGCCGAAAATCACAAATCTTCTCGGGATCAAATAGTTTGTTTACAGTGAGGAACACACTACATAAATATACATTGGCAGGTACAGTTTTCAACTAGGTTATACAGTGAAAACATCATGAAATTCAAACCAAAAATATTAAATATACTGCGACAACAGAGTATGAGTTTCTAGTGGTACCTATTCTTTTTATCCTATATGAACAAACGTAACTCCATTTGCTCAGTACTGAGAGTTCAGACTGTGTGGAAGCCATCAATAAACTAGCTTGAAGGGAACACAGAGTTTAATTCACTGGGAAAACAATCTACATACATATATATGGGGGAAATAGCTCAACCCTGTTTTACAGTGAAAATTGCATGAACTTCAAATTGACACAAAAAACATACTGAGAAACCAGAGTAAGTGAATCAACTGCAACCCAGTCACTTTAGGTTAGATGAAAGGACGTCTGCCCAAATGCTGAACCCTGAGAATAAAGTTTGTGTGAAATCCGTGAATCACAAAGCATGTTGTGAACACATAGTTTTTTCTACTGGAAAAAAACTATATAGATATGTATTGGGAGGTAATAACTTGAAATCGATTTAACAGTGAAAACTGCATGAACGTCTAAGCAGTTTTGGAAACATAATCAGAAACAAGAGTAAGTGTTAAAATTGACAAAAATTCACTTAATGCTAGATAGACGAATGACAATAAACATGCTCAATTATTACAGAGAAGTGTGTGTGAAAAAAAAAACACCAAGCTTTGTGGGAAAAAAGATGCTTTTCATTTGGAAACTAGACTACAAACATATATAAGGGGAGGTAAAAGCTCCAACTCTGTTTAATATTGAAAATCGCAGGAATTTAAAATCGGCACTAAGAAAAGTCTGAGAAAGCAGGGTGAGGGTTCCAACAGAAACAAGTTTCAATTGTGCTAGATGTACGAAAGTCACTCCAAATGTGTAGCTTTAAACTGAAAAGAAAGATTGTGTTCCCAAAAAGCAAGTTGAAGGACGGGTTTCATAAAAACTTAAATTTCAGAACTGAGCATGTGGAGAGACGTTCGTTCATCCAGAACAAAGGGAACGGGTTGCAGGAGAAACCCTTACTCTGGTTTCTCAGTCTGTTTCCTAGTGCCGGTTTGAAGTGCCTGCCGTTTTCACTGTAAAACCGAGTTGGAGCTTGTACCTCCCCATATATATGTATGGAGTGGAGTTGGCAACTGAAAAGAAACTTTGTGTTCCCTTCAAGCTAGGTGAAGGATGGCTTTCACACACACTTATCTCTCAGAACTGAGCATGTGGAGAGACGTTCGTTCATCCAGCACAAAGGGAACGGGTTGCAGGAGAAACCCTTACTCTGGTTTCTCAGTCTGTTTCCTAGTGCCGGTTTGAAGTGCCTGCCGTTTTCACTGTAAAACCGAGTTGGAGCTTGTACCTCCCCATATATATGTATGGAGTGGAGTTGGCAACTGAAAAGAAACTTTGTGTTCCCTTCAAGCTAGGTGAAGGACGGCTTTCACACACACACATCTCTCAGAACTGAGCATGTGGACAGACGTTCGTTCATCCAGCACAAAGGGAACGGGTTGCAGGAGAAACCCTTACTCTGGTTTCTCAGTCTGTTTCCTAGTGCCGGTTTGAAGTGCCTGCCGTTTTCACAGTAAAACCGAGTTGGAGCTTGTACCTCCCCATAAATATGTATGGAGTGGAGTTGGCAACTGAAAAGAAACTTTGTGTTCCCTTCAAGCTAGGTGAAGGACGGCTTTCACACACACTTATCTCTCAGAACTGAGCATGTGGAGAGACGTTCGTTCATCCAGCACAAAGGGAACGGGTTGCAGGAGAAACCCTTACTCTGGTTTCTCAGTCTGTTTCCTAGTGCCGGTTTGAAGTGCCTGCCGTTTTCACTGTAAAACCGAGTTGGAGCTTGTACCTCCCCATATATATGTATGGAGTGGAGTTGGCAACTGAAAAGAAACTTTGTGTTCCCTTCAAGCTAGGTGAAGGACGGCTTTCACACACACTTATCTCTCAGAACTGAGCATGTGGAGAGACGTTCGTTCATCCAGCACTTATGGAACGGGTTGCAGGAGAAACCCTTACTCTGGTTTCTCAGTCTGTTTCCTAGTGCCGGTTTGAAGTGCCTGCCGTTTTCACTGTAAAACCGAGTTGGTGCTTGTACCTCCCCATATATATGTATGGAGTGGAGTTGGCAAGTGAAAAGAAACTTTGTGTTCCCTTCAAGCTAGGTGAAGGACGGCTTTCACACACACTTATCTCTCAGAACTGAGCATGTGGGGAGACGTTCGTTCACCCAGCACAAAGGGAACGGGTTGCAGGAGAAACCCTTACTCTGGTTTCTCAGTCTGTTTCCTAGTGCCGGTTTGAAGTGCCTGCCGTTTTCACTGTAAAACCGAGTTGGAGCTTGTACCTCCCCATATATATGTATGGAGTGGAGTTGGCAAGTGAAAAGAAACTTTGTGTTCCCTTCAAGCTAGGTGAAGGACGGCTTTCACACACACTTATCTCTCAGAACTGAGCATGTGGAGAGACGTTCGTTCATCCAGCACAAAGGGAACGGGTTGCAGGAGAAACCCTTACTCTGGTTTCTCAGTCTGTTTCCTTGTGCCGGTTTGAAGTGCCTGCCGTTTTCACTGTAAAACCGAGTTGGAGCTTGTACCTCCCCATATATATGTATGGAGTGGAGTTGGCAACTGAAAAGAAACTTTGTGTTCCCTTCAAGCTAGGTGAAGGACGGCTTTCACACACACACATCTCTCAGAACTGAGCATGTGGAGAGACGTTCGTTCATCCAGCACAAAGGGAACGGTTTGCAGGAGAAGCCCTTACTCTGGTTTCTCAGTCTGTTTCCTAGTGCCGGTTTGAAGTGCCTGCCGTTTTCACTGTAAAACCGAGTTGGAGCTTGTACCTCCCCATATATATGTATGGAGTGGAGTTGGCAAGTGAAAAGAAACTTTGTGTTCCCTTCAAGCTAGGTGAAGGACGGCTTTCACACACATTTATCTCTCAGAACTGAGCATGTGGAGAGACGTTCGTTCATCCAGCACAAAGGGAACGGGTTGCAGGAGAAACCCTTACTCTGGTTTCTCAGTCTGTTTCCTAGTGCCGGTTTGAAGTGCCTGCCGTTTTCACTGTAAAACCGAGTTGGAGCTTGTACGTCCCCATATATATGTATGGAGTGGAGTTGGCAAGTGAAAAGAAACTTTGTGTTCCCTTCAAGCTAGGTGAAGGACGGCTTTCACACACATTTATCTCTCAGAACTGAGCATGTGGAGAGACGTTCGTTCATCCAGCACAAAGGGAACGGGTTGCAGGAGAAACCCTTACTCTGGTTTCTCAGTCTGTTTCCTAGTGCCGGTTTGAAGTGCCTGCCGTTTTCACTGTAAAACCGAGTTGGAGCTTGTACCTCCCCATATATATGTATGGAGTGGAGTTGGCAAGTGAAAAGAAACTTTGTGTTCCCTTCAAGCTAGGTGAAGGACGGCTTTCACACACACTTATCTCTCAGAACTGAGCATGTGGAGAGACGTTCGTTCATCCAGCACAAAGGGAACGGGTTGCAGGAGAAACCCTTACTCTGGTTTCTCAGTCTGTTTCCTAGTGCCGGTTTGAAGTGCCTTCCGTTTTCACTGTAAAACCGAGTTGGAGCTTGTACCTCCCCATATATATGTATGGAGTGGAGTTGGCAAGTGAAAAGAAACTTTGTGTTCCCTTCAAGCTAGGTGAAGGACGGCTTTCACACACACTTATCTCTCAGAACTGAGCATGTGGAGAGACGTTCGTTCATCCAGCACAAAGGGAACGGGTTGCAGGAGAAACCCTTACTCTGGTTTCTCAGTCTGCTTCCTTGTGCCGGTTTGAAGTGCCTGCCGTTTTCACTGTAAATATGAGTTGGAGCTTGTACCTCCCCATATATATGTATGGAGTGGAGTTGGCAACTGAAAAGAAACTTTGTGTTCCCTTCAAGCTAGGTGAAGGACGGCTTTCACACACACACATCTCTCAGAACTGAGCATGTGGAGAGACGTTCGTTCATCCAGCACAAAGGGAACGGGTTGCAGGAGAAACCCTTACTCTGGTTTCTCAGTCTGTTTCCAAGTGCCGATTTGAAGTGCCTGCCTTTTTCACTGTAAAACCGAGTTGGAGCTTGTACCTCCCCATATATATGTATGGAGTGGAGTTGGCAACCTAAAAGAAACTTTGTGTTCCCTTCAAGCTAGGTGAAGGATGGCTTTCACACACACTTATCTCTCAGAACTGAGCATGTGGAGAGACGTTCGTTCATCCAGCACAAAGGGAACGGGTTGCAGGAGAAACCCTTACTCTGGTTTCTCAGTCTGTTTCCTAGTGCCGGTTTGAAGTGCCTGCCGTTTTCACTGTAAAACCGAGTTGGAGCTTGTACCTCCCCATATATATGTATGGAGTGGAGTTGGCAAGTGAAAAGAAACTTTGTGTTCCCTTCAAGCTAGGTGAAGGACGGCTTTCACACACACACATCTCTCAGAACTGAGCATGTGGAGAGACGTTCGTTCATCCAGCACAAAGGGAACGGGTTGCAGGAGAAACCCTTACTCTGGTTTCTCCGTCTGTTTACTAGTGCCGGTTTGAAGTGCCTGCCGTATTCACTGTAAAACCGAGTTGGAGCTTGTACCTCCCCATATATATGTATGGAGTGGAGTTGGCAAGTGAAAAGAAACTTTGTGTTCCCTTCAAGCTAGGTGAAGGACGGCTTTCACACACACTTATCTCTCAGAACGGAGCATGTGGAGAGATGTTCGTTCATCCAGCACAAAGGGAACGGGTTGCAGGAGAAACCCTTACTCTGGTTTCTCAGTCTGTTTACTAGTGCCGGTTTGAAGTGCCTGCCGTTTTCACTGTAAAACCGAGTTGGAGCTTGTACCTCCCCATATATATGTATGGAGTGGAGTTGGCAAGTGAAAAGAACTTTGTGTTCCCTTCAAGCTAGGTGAAGGACGGCTTTCACACACACTTATCTCTCTGAACGGAGCATGTGGAGAGACGTTCGTTCATCCAGCACAAAGGGAACGGGTTGCAGGAGAAACCCTTACTCTGGTTTCTCAGTCTGTTTCCTAGTGCCGGTTTGAAGTGCCTGCCGTTTTCACTGTAATACCGAGTTGGAGCTTGTACCTCCCCATATATATGTATGGAGTGGAGTTGGCAAGTGAAAAGAAACTTTGTGTTCCCTTCAAGCTAGGTGAAGGACGGCTTTCACACACATTTATCTCTCAGAACTGAGCATGTGGAGAGACGTTCGTTCATCCAGCACAAAGGGAACGGGTTGCAGGAGAAACCCTTACTCTGGTTTCTCAGTCTGTTTCCTAGTGCCGGTTTGAAGTGCCTGCCGTTTTCACTGTAAAACCGAGTTGGAGCTTGTACCTCCCCATATATATGTATGGAGTGGAGTTGGCAACTGAAAAGAAACTTTGTGTTCCCTTCAAGCTAGGTGAAGGACGGCTTTCACACACACTTATCTCTCAGAACTGAGCATGTGGTGAGACGTTCGTTCATCCAGCACAAAGGGAACGGGTTGCAGGAGAAACCCTTTGGTTTCTCAGTCTGTTTCCTAGTGCCGGTTTGAAGTGCCTGCCGTTTTCAGTGTAAAACCGAGTTGGAGCTTGTACCTCCCCATATATATGTATGGAGTGGAGTTGGCAAGTGAAAAGAAACTTTGTGTTCCCTTCAAGCTAGGTGAAGGACGACTTTCACACACACTTATGTCTTAGAACTGAGCATGTGGAGAGACGTTCGTTCATCCAGCACAAAGGTAACGGGTTGCAGGGGAAACCCTTACTCTGGTTTCTCAGTCTGTTTCCTAGTGCCGGTTTGAAGTGCCTGCCGTTTTCACTGTAAAACCGAGTTGGAACTTGTACCTCCCCATATATATGTATGGAGTGGAGTTGGCAACTGAAAAGAAACTTTGTGTTCCCTTCAAGCTAAGTGAAGGACGGCTTTCACACACACACATC
Organism: Vicugna pacos; assembly: GCF_048564905.1. Classification (NCBI taxonomy): domain Eukaryota; kingdom Metazoa; phylum Chordata; class Mammalia; order Artiodactyla; family Camelidae; genus Vicugna; species Vicugna pacos. Next base: position 102,847 of record NW_027328800.1, read on the forward strand.
TCTCAGAACTGAGCATGTGGAGAGACGTTCGTTCATCCAGCACAAAGGGAACGGGTTGCAGGAGAAACCCTTACTCTGATTTCTCAGTCTGTTTCCTAGTGCCGGTTTGAAGTGCCTGCCGTTTTCACTGTAAAACCGAGTTGGAGCTTGTGCCTCCCCATATATATGTATGGAGTGGAGTTGGCAAGTGAAAAGAAACTTTGTGTTCCCTTCAAGCTAGGTGAAGGACGGCTTTCACACACACACATCTCTCAGAACTGAGCATGTGGAGAGATGTTCGTTCATCCAGCACAAAGGGAACGGGTTGCAGGAGAAACCCTTACTCTGGTTTCTCAGTCTGTTTCCTAGTGCCGGTTTGAAGTGCCTGCCGTTTTCACTGTAAAACCGAGTTGGAGCTTGTACCTCCCCATATATATGTATGGAGTGGAGTTGGCAAGTGAAAAGAAACTTTGTGTTCCCTTCAAGCTAGGTGAAGGACGGCTTTCACACACATTTATCTCTCAGAACTGAGCATGTGGAGAGACGTTCGTTCATCCAGCACAAAAGGAACGGGTTGCAGGAGAAACCCTTACTCTGGTTTCTCAGTCTGTTTCCTAGTGCCGGTTTGAAGTGCCTGCCGTTTTCACTGTAAAACCGAGTTGGAGCTTGTACCTCCCCATATATATGTATGGAGTGGAGTTGGCAACTGAAAAGAAACTTTGTGTTCCCTTCAAGCTAGGTGAAGGACGGCTTTCACACACACTTATCTCTCAGAACTGAGCATGTGGAGAGACGTTCGTTCATCCAGCACAAAGGGAACGGGTTGCAGGAGAAACCCTTACTCTGGTTTCTCAGTCTGTTTCCTAGTGCCGGTTTGAAGTGCCTGCCGTTTTCACTGTAAAACCGAGTTGGAGCTTGTACCTCCCCATATATATGTATGGAGTGGAGTCGGCAAGTGAAAAGAAACTTTGTGTTCCCTTCAAGCTAGGTGAAGGACGGCTTTCACACACACTTATCTCTCAGAACTGAGCATGTGGAGAGACGTTCGTTCATCCAGCACAAAGGGAACGGGTTGCAGGAGAAACCCTTACTCTGGTTTCTCAGTCTGTTTCCTAGTGCCGGTTTGAAGTGCCTGCCGTTTTCACTGTAAAACCGAGTTGGAGCTTGTACCTCCCCATATATATGTATGGAGTGGAGTTGGCAACTGAAAAGAAACTTTGTGTTCCCTTCAAGCTAGGTGAAGGACGGCTTTCACACACACTTATCTCTCAGAACTGAGCATGTGGAGAGACGTTCGTTCATCCAGCACAAAGGGAACGGGTTGCAGGAGAAACCCTTACTCTGGTTTCTCAGTCTGTTTCCTAGTGCCGGTTTGAAGTGCCTGCCGTTTTCACTGTAAAACCGAGTTGGAGATTGTGCCTCCCCATATATATGTATGGATTGGAGTTGGCAAGTGAAAAGAAACTTTGTGTTCCCTTCAAGCTAGGTGAAGGACGGCTTTCACACACACACATCTCTCAGAACTGAGCATGTGGAGAGATGTTCGTTCATCCAGCACAAAGGGAACGGGTTGCAGGAGAAACCCTTACTCTGGTTTCTCAGTCTGTTTCCTAGTGCCGGTTTGAAGTGCCTGCCGTTTTCACTGTAAAACCGAGTTGGAGCTTGTACCTCCCCATATATATGTATGGAGTGGAGTTGGCAAGTGAAAAGAAACTTTGTGTTCCCTTCAAGCTAGGTGAAGGACGGCTTTCACACACATTTATCTCTCAGAACTGAGCATGTGGAGAGACGTTCGTTCATCCAGCACAAAGGGAACAGGTTGCAGGAGAAACCCTTACTCTGGTTTCTCAGTCTGTTTCCTAGTGCCGGTTTGAAGTGCCTGCCGTTTTCACTGTAAAACCGAGTTGGAGCTTGTACCTCCCCATATATATGTATGGAGTGGATTTGGCAACTGAAAAGAAACTTTGTGTTCCCTTCAAGCTAGGTGAAGGACGGCTTTCACACACACTTATCTCTCAGAACTGAGCATGTGGAGAGACGTTCGTTCATCCAGCACAAAGGGAACGGGTCGCAGGGGAAACCCTTACTCTGGTTTCTCAGTCTGTTTCCTAGTGCCGGTTTGAAGTGCCTGCCGTTTTCACTGTAAAACCGAGTTGGAGCTTGTACCTCCCCATATATATGTATGGAGTGGAGTTGGCAACTGAAAAGAAACTTTGTGTTCCCTTCAAGCTAGGTGAAGGACGGCTTTCACACACACTTAACTCTCAGAACTGAGCATGTGGAGAGACGTTCGTTCATCCAGCACAAAGGGAACGGGTTGCAGGAGAAACCCTTACTCTGGTTTCTCAGTCTGTTTCCTAGTGCCGGTTTGAAGTGCCTGCCGTTTTCACTGTAAAACCGAGTTGGAGCTTGTACCTCCCCATATATATGTATGGAGTGGAGTTGGCAAGTGAAAAGAAACTTTGTGTTCCCTTCAAGCTAGGTGAAGGACGGCTTTCACACACACTTATCTCTCAGAACTGAGCATGTGGAGAGACGTTCGTTCATCCAGCACAAAGGGAACGGGTTGCAGGAGAAACCCTTACTATGGTTTCTCTGTCTGTTTCCTAGTGCCGATTTGAAGTGCCTGCCGTTTTCACTGTAAAACCGAGTTGGAGCTTGTACCTCCCCATATATATGTATGGAGTGGAGTTGGCAACTGAAAAGAAACTTTGTGTTCCCTTCAAGCTAGGTGAAGGACGGCTTTCACACACACTTATCTCTCAGAACTGAGCATGTGGAGAGACGTTCGTTCATCCAGCACAAAGGGAACGGGTTGCAGGAGAAACCCTTACTCTGGTTTCTCAGTCTGTTTCCTAGTGCCGGTTTGAAGTGCCTGCCGTTTTCACTGTAAAACCGAGTTGGAGCTTGTACCTCCCCATATATATGTATGGAGTGGAGTTGGCAAGTGAAAAGAAACTTTGTGTTTCCTTCAAGCTAGGTGAAGGACGGCTTTCACACACACTTAACTCTCAGAACTGAGCATGTGGAGAGACGTTCGTTCATCCAGCACAAAGGGAACGGGTTGCAGGAGAAACCCTTACTCTGGTTTCTCAGTCTGTTTCCTAGTGCCGGTTTGAAGTGCCTGCCGTTTTCACTGTAATACCGAGTTGGAGCTTGTACCTCCCCATATATATGTATGGAGTGGAGTTGGCAAGTGAAAAGAAACTTTGTGTTCCCTTCAAGCTAGGTGAAGGACGGCTTTCACACACACACATCTCTCAGAACTGAGCATGTGGAGAGACGTTCGTTCATCCAGCACAAAGGGAACGGGTTGCAGGAGAAACCCTTACTATGGTTTCTCTGTCTGTTTCCTAGTGCCGATTTGAAGTGCCTGCCGTTTTCACTGTAAAACCGAGTTGGAGCTTGTACCTCCCCATATATATGTATGGAGTGGATTTGGCAAGTGAAAAGAAACTTTGTGTTCCCTTCAAGCTAGGTGAAGGACGGCTTTCACACACACTTATCTCTCAGAACTGAGCATGTGGAGAGACGTTCGTTCATCCAGCACAAAGGGAACGGGTTGCAGGAGAAACCCTTACTCTGGTTTCTCAGTCTGTTTCCTAGTGCCGGTTTGAAGTGCCTGCCGTTTTCACTGTAAAACCGAGTTGGAGCTTGTACCTCCCCATATATATGTATGGAGTGGAGTTGGCAACTGAAAAGAAACTTTGTGTTCCCTTCAAGCTAGGTGAAGGACGGCTTTCACACACACTTATCTCTCAGAACTGAGCATGTGGAGAGACGTTCGTTCATCCAGCACAAAGGGAACGGGTTGCAGGAGAAACCCTTACTCTGGTTTCTCAGTCTGTTTACTAGTGCCGGTTTGAAGTGCCTGCCGTTTTCACTGTAAAACCGAGTTGGAGCTTGTACCTCCCCATATATATGTATGGAGTGGAGTTGGCAAGTGAAAAGAAACTTTGTGTTCCCTTCAAGCTAGGTGAAGGACGGCTTTCACACACACTTATCTCTCAGAACTGAGCATGTGGAGAGACGTTCGTTCATCCAGCACAAAGGGAACATGTTGCAGGAGAAACCCTTACTCTGGTTTCTCAGTCTGTTTCCTAGTGCCGGTTTGAAGTGCCTGCCGTTTTCACTGTAAAACCGAGTTGGAGCTTGTACCTCCCCATATATATGTATGGAGTGGAGTTGGCAAGTGAAAAGAAACTTTGTGTTCCCTTCAAGCTAGGTGAAGGACGGCTTTACACACACACATCTCTCAGAACTGAGCATGTGGAGAGACGTTCGTTCATCCAGCACAAAGGGAACGGGTTGCAGGAGAAACCCTTACTCTGGTTTCTCAGTCTGTTTCCTAGTTCCGGTTTGAAGTGCCTGCCGTTTTCACTGTAAAACCGAGTTGGAGCTTGTACCTCCCCATATATATGTATGGAGTGGAGTTGGCAAGTGAAAAGAAACTTTGTGTTCCCTTCAAGCTAGGTGAAGGACGGCTTTCACACACACACATCTCTCAGAACTGAGCATGTGGAGAGACGTTCGTTCATCCAGCACAAAGGGAATGGGTTGCAGGAGAAACCCTTACTCTGGTTTCTCAGTCTGTTTCCTAGTGCCGGTTTGAAGTGCCTGCCGTTTTCACTGTAAAACCGAGTTGGAGCGTGTACCTCCCCATATATATGTATGGAGTGGAGTTGGCAACCTAAAAGAAACTTTGTGTTCCCTTCAAGCAAGGAGAAGGACGGCTTTCACACACACTTATCTCTCAGAACTGAGCATGTGGAGAGACGTTCGTTCATCCAGCACAAAGGGAACGGGTTGCAGGAGAAACCCTTACTCTGGTTTCTCAGTCTGTTTCCTAGTGCCGGTTTGAAGTGCCTGCCGTTTTCACTGTAAAACCGAGTTGGAGCTTGTACCTCCCCATATATATGTATGGAGTGGAGTTGGCAAGTGAAAAGAAACTTTGTGTTCCCTTCAAGCTAGGTGAAGGACGGCTTTCACACACACACATCTCTCAGAACTGAGCATGTGGAGAGACGTTCGTTCATCCAGCACAAAGGGAACGGGTTGCAGGAGAAACCCTTACTCTGGTTTCTCAGTCTGTTTCCTAGTGCCGGTTTGAAGTGCCTGCCGTTTTCACTGTAAAACCGAGTTGGAGCTTGTACCTCCCCATATATATGTATGGAGTGGAGTTGGCAACCTAAAAGAAATTTTGTGTTCCCTTCAAGCTAGGTGAAGGACGGCTGTCACACACACACATCTCTCAGAACTGAGCATGTGGAGAGACGTTCGTTCATCCAGCACAAAGGGATCGGGTTGCAGGAGAAACCCTTACTCTGGTTTCTCAGTCTGTTTCCTAGTGCCGGTTTGAAGTGCCTGCCGTTTTCACTGTAAAACCGAGTTGGAGCTTGTACCTCCCCATATATATGTATGGAGTGGAGTTGGCAACTGAAAAGAAACTTTGTGTTCCCTTCAAGCTAGGTGAAGGACGGCTTTCACACACACACATCTCTCAGAACTGAGCATGTGGAAGAGGTTCGTTCATCCAGCACAAAGGGAACGGGTTGCAGGAGAAACCCTTACTCTGGTTTCTCAGTCTGTTTCCTAGTGCCGGTTTGAAGTGCCTGCCGTTTTCACTGTAAAACCGAGTTGGAGCTTGTACCTCCCCATATATATGTATGGAGTGGAGTTGGCAACCTAAAAGAAACTTTGTGTTCCCTTCAAGCTAGGTGAAGGACGGCTTTCACACACACTTATCTCTCAGAACTGAGCATGTGGAGAGACGTTCGTTCATCCAGCACAAAGGGAACCGGTTGCAGGAGAAACCCTTACTCTGGTTTCTCAGTCTGTTTCCTAGTGCCGGTTTGAAGTGCCTGCCGTTTTCACTGTAAAACCGAGTTGGAGCTTGTACCTCCCCATATATATGTATGGAGTGGAGTTGGCAAGTGAAAAGAAACTTTGTGTTCCGTTCAAGCTAGGTGAAGGACGGCTTTCACACACACTTATCTCTCAGAACTGAGCATGTGGAGAGACGTTCGTTCACCCAGCACAAAGGGAACGGGTTGCAGGAGAAACCCTTACTCTGGTTTCTCAGTCTGTTTCCTAGTGCCGGTTTGAAGTGCCTGCCGTTTTCACTGTAAAACCGAGTTGGACTTGTACCTCCCCATATATATGTATGGAGTGGAGTTGGCAAGTGAAAAGAAACTTTGTGTTCCCTTCAAGCTAGGTGAAGGACGGCTTTCACACACACACATCTCTCAGAACTGAGCATGTGGAGAGACGTTCGTTCATCCAGCACAAAGGGAACGGGTTGCAGGAGAAACCCTTACTCTGGTTTCTCAGTCTGTTTCCTAGTGCCGGTTTGAAGTGCCTGCCGTTTTCACTGTAAAACCGAGTTGGAGCTTGTACCTCCCCATATATATGTATGGAGTGGAGTTGGCAAGTGAAAAGAAACTTTGTGTTCCCTTCAAGCTAGGTGAAGGACGGCTTACACACACACACATCTCTCAGAACTGAGCATGTGGAGAGACGTTCGTTCATCCAGCACAAAGGGAACGGGTTGCAGGAGAAACCCTTACTCTGGTTTCTCAGTCTGTTTCCTAGTGCCGGTTTGAAGTGCCTGCCGTTTTCACTGTAAACCCGAGTTGGAGCTTGTACCTCCCCATATATATGTATGGAGTGGAGTTGGCAACCTAAAAGAAACTTTGTGTTCCCTTCAAGCTATGTGAAGGACGGCTTTCACACACACTTATCTCTCAGAACTGAGCATGTGGAGAGACGTTCGTTCATCCAGCACAAAGGGAACGGGTTGCAGGAGAAACCCTTACTCTGGTTTCTCAGTCTGTTTCCTAGTGCCGGTTTGAAGTGCCTGCCGTTTTCACTGTAAAACCGAGTTGGAGCTTGTACCACCCCATATATATGTATGGAGTGGAGTTGGCAATTGAAAAGAAACTTTGTGTTCCCTTCAAGCTAGGTGAAGGACGGCTTTCACACACACACATCTCTCAGAACTGAGCATGTGGAGAGACGTTCGTTCACCCAGCACAAAGGGAACGGGTTGCAGGAGAAACCCTTACTCTGGTTTCTCAGTCTGTTTCCTAGTGCCGGTTTGAAGTGCCTGCCGTTTTCACTGTAAAACCGAGTTGGAGCTTGTACCTCCCCATATATATGTATGGAGTGGAGTTGGCAACTGAAAAGAAACTTTGTGTTCCCTTCAAGCTAGGTGAAGGACGGCTTTCACACACACTTATCTCTCAGAACTGAGCATGTGGAGAGACGTTCGTTCATCCAGCACAAAGGGAACGGGTTGCAGGAGAAACCCTTACTCTGGTTTCTCAGTCTGTTTCCTAGTGCCGGTTTGAAGTGCCTGCCGTTTTCACTGTAAAACCGAGTTGGAGCTTGTACCTCCCCATATATATGTATGGAGTGGAGTTGGCAACTGAAAAGAAACTTTGTGTTCCCTTCAAGCTAGGTGAAGGACGGCTTTCACACACACTTATCTCTCAGAACTGAGCATGTGGAGAGACGTTCGTTCATCCAGCACAAAGGGAACCGGTTGCAGGAGAAACCCTTACTCTGGTTTCTCAGTCTGTTTCCTAGTGCCGGTTTGAAGTGCCTGCCGTTTTCACTGTAAAACCGAGTTGGAGCTTGTACCTCCCCATATATATGTATGGAGTGGAGTTGGCAACTGAAAAGAAACTTTGTGTTCCCTTCAAGCTAGGTGAAGGACGGCTTTCACACACACTTATCTCTCAGAACTGAGCATGTGGAGAGACGTTCGTTCATCCAGCACAAAGGGAACGTGTTGCAGGAGAAACCCTTACTCTGGTTTCTCAGTCTGTTTCCTAGTGCCGGTTTGAAGTGCCTGCCGTTTTCACTGTAAAACCGAGTTGGAGCTTGTACCTCCCCATATATATGTATGGAGTGGAGTTGGCAAGTGAAAAGAAACTTTGTGTTCCCTTCAAGCTAGGTGAAGGACGGCTTTCACACACACACATCTCTCAGAACTGAGCATGTGGAGAGACGTTCGTTCATCCAGCACAAAGGGAACGGGTTGCAGGAGAAACCCTTACTCTGGTTTCTCAGTCTGTTTCCTAGTGCCGGTTTGAAGTGCCTGCCGTTTTCACTGTAAAACCGAGTTGGAGCTTGTACCTCCCCATATATATGTATGGAGTGGAGTTGGCAAGTGAAAAGAAACTTTGTGTTCCCTTCAAGCTAGGTGAAGGACGGCTTTCACACACACACATCTCTCAGAACTGAGCATGTGGAGAGACGTTCGTTCATCCAGCACAAAGGGAACGGGTTGCAGGAGAAACCCTTACTCTGGTTTCTCAGTCTGTTTCCTAGTGCCGGTTTGAAGTGCCTGCCGTTTTCACTGTAAAACCGAGTTGGAGCTTGTACCTCCCCATATATATGTATGGAGTGGAGTTGGCAACCTAAAAGAAACTTTGTGTTCCCTTCAAGCTAGGTGAAGGACGGCTTTCACACACACTTCTCTCTCAGAACTGAGCATGTGGAGAGACGTTCGTTCATCCAGCACAAAGGGAACGGGTTGCAGGAGAAACCCTTACTCTGGTTTCTCAGTCTGTTTCCTAGTGCCGGTTTGAAGTGCCTGCCGTTTTCACTGTAAAACCGAGTTGGAGCTTGTACCTCCCCATATATATGTATGGAGTGGAGTTGGCAAGTGAAAAGAAACTTTGTGTTCCCTTCAAGCTAGGTGAAGGACGGCTTTCACACACACACATCTCTCAGAACTGAGCATGTGGAGAGACGTTCGTTCACCCAGCACAAAGGGAACGGGTTGCAGGAGAAACCCTTACTCTGGTTTCTCAGTCTGTTTCCTAGTGCCGGTTTGAAGTGCCTGCCGTTTTCACTGTAAAACCGAGTTGGACTTGTACCTCCCCATATATATGTATGGAGTGAAGTTGGCAAGTGAAAAGAAACTTTGTGTTCCCTTCAAGCTAGGTGAAGGACGGTTTTCACACACACACATCTCTCAGAACTGAGCATGTGGAGAGACGTTCGTTCATCCAGCACAAAGGGAACGGGTTGCAGGAGAAACCCTTACTCTGGTTTCTCAGTCTGTTTCCTAGTGCCGGTTTGAAGTGCCTGCCGTTTTCACTGTAAAACCGAGTTGGAGCTTGTACCTCCCCATATATATGTATGGAGTGGAGTTGGCAAGTGAAAAGAAACTTTGTGTTCCCTTCAAGCTAGGTGAAGGACGGCTTACACACACACACATCTCTCAGAACTGAGCATGTGGAGAGACGTTCGTTCATCCAGCACAAAGGGAACGGGTTGCAGGAGAAACCCTTACTCTGGTTTCTCAGTCTGTTTCCTAGTGCCGGTTTGAAGTGCCTGCCGTTTTCACTGTAAAACCGAGTTGGAGCTTGTACCTCCCCATATATATGTATGGAGTGGAGTTGGCAACCTAAAAGAAACTTTGTGTTCCCTTCAAGCAAGGAGAAGGACGGCTTTCACACACACTTATCTCTCAGAACTGAGCATGTGGAGAGACGTTCGTTCATCCAGCACAAAGGGAACGGGTTGCAGGAGAAACCCTTACTCTGGTTTCTCAGTCTGTTTCCTTGTGCCGGTTTGAAGTGCCTGCCGTTTTCACTGTAAAACCGAGTTGGAGCTTGTACCACCCCATATATATGTATGGAGTGGAGTTGGCAAGTGAAAAGAAACTTTGTGTTCCCTTCAAGCTAGGTGAAGGACGGCTTTCACACACACACATCTCTCAGAACTGAGCATGTGGAGAGACGTTCGTTCACCCAGCACAAAGGGAACGGGTTGCAGGAGAAACCCTTACTCTGGTTTCTCAGTCTGTTTCCTAGTGCCGGTTTGAAGTGCCTGCCGTTTTCACTGTAAAACCGAGTTGGAGCTTGTACCTCCCCATATATATGTATGGAGTGGAGTTGGCAACTGAAAAGAAACTTTGTGTTCCCTTCAAGCTAGGTGAAGGACGGCTTTCACACACACTTATCTCTCAGAACTGAGCATGTGGAGAGACGTTCGTTCATCCAGCACAAAGGGAACGGGTTGCAGGAGAAACCCTTACTCTGGTTTCTCAGTCTGTTTCCTAGTGCCGGTTTGAAGTGCCTGCCGTTTTCACTGTAAAACCGAGTTGGAGCTTGTACCTCCCCATATATATGTATGGAGTGGAGTTGGCAACTGAAAAGAAACTTTGTGTTCCCTTCAAGCTAGGTGAAGGACGGCTTTCACACACACACATCTCTCAGAACTGAGCATGTGAAGAGACGTTCGTTCATCCAGCACAAAGGGAACGGGTTGCAGGAGAAACCCTTACTCTGGTTTCTCAGTCTGTTTCCTAGTGCCGGTTTGAAGTGCCTGCCGTTTTCACTGTAAAACCGAGTTGGAGCTTGTACCTCCCCATATATATGTATGGAGTGGAGTTGGCAAGTGAAAAGAAACTTTGTGTTCCCTTCAAGCTAGGTAAAGGACGGCTTTCACACACACACATCTCTCAGAACTGAGCATGTGGAGAGACGTTCGTTCATCCAGCACAAAGGGAACGGGTTGCAGGAGAAACCCTTACTCTGGTTTCTCAGTCTGTTTCCTAGTGCCGGTTTGAAGTGCCTGCCGTTTTCACTGTAAAACCGAGTTGGAGCTTGTACCTCCCCATATATATGTATGGAGTGGAGTTGGCAACTGAAAAGAAACTTTGTGTTCCCTTCAAGCTAGGTGAAGGACGGCTTTCACACACACTTATCTCTCAGAACTGAGCATGTGGAGAGACGTTCGTTCATCCAGCACAAAGGGAACGTGTTGCAGGAGAAACCCTTACTCTGGTTTCTCAGTCTGTTTCCTAGTGCCGGTTTGAAGTGCCTGCCGTTTTCACTGTAAAACCGAGTTGGAGCTTGTACCTCCCCATATATATGTATGGAGTGGAGTTGGCAAGTGAAAAGAAACTTTGTGTTCCCTTCAAGCTAGGTGAAGGACGGCTTTCACACACACACATCTCTCAGAACTGAGCATGTGGAGAGACGTTCGTTCATCCAGCACAAAGGGAACGGGTTGCAGGAGAAACCCTTACTCTGGTTTCTCAGTCTGTTTCCTAGTGCCGGTTTGAAGTGCCTGCCGTTTTCACTGTAAAACCGAGTTGGAGCTTGTACCTCCCCATATATATGTATGGAGTGGAGTTGGCAAGTGAAAAGAAACTTTGTGTTCCCTTCAAGCTAGGTGAAGGACGGCTTTCACACACACACATCTCTCAGAACTGAGCATGTGGAGAGACGTTCGTTCATCCAGCACAAAGGGAACGGGTTGCAGGAGAAACCCTTACTCTGGTTTCTCAGTCTGTTTCCTAGTGCCGGTTTGAAGTGCCTGCCGTTTTCACTGTAAAACCGAGTTGGAGCTTGTACCTCCCCATATATATGTATGGAGTGGAGTTGGCAACCTAAAAGAAACTTTGTGTTCCTTTCAAGCTAGGTGAAGGACGGCTTTCACACACACACATCTCTCAGAACTGAGCATGTGGAGAGACGTTCGTTCATCCAGCACAAAGGGAACGGGTTGCAGGAGAAACCCTTACTCTGGTTTCTCAGTCTGTTTCCTAGTGCCGGTTTGAAGTGCCTGCCGTTTTCACTGTAAAACCGAGTTGGAGCTTGTACCTCCCCATATATATGTATGGAGTGGAGTTGGCAAGTGAAAAGAAACTTTGTGTTCCCTTCAAGCTAGGTGAAGGACGGCTTTCACACACACACATCTCTCAGAACTGAGCATGTGGAGAGACGTTCGTTCATCCAGCACAAAGGGAACGGGTTGCAGGAGAAGCCCTTACTCTGGTTTCTCAGTCTGTTTCCTAGTGCCGGTTTGAAGTGCCTGCCGTTTTCACTGTAAAACCGAGTTGGAGCTTGTACCTCCCCATATATATGTATGGAGTGGAGTTGGCAACCTAAAAGAAACTTTGTGTTCCATTCAAGCTAGGTGAAGGACGGCTTTCACACACACACATCTCTCAGAACTGAGCATGTGGAGAGACGTTCGTTCATCCAGCACAAAGGGAACGGGTTGCAGGAGAAGCCCTTACTCTGGTTTCTCAGTCTGTTTCCTAGTGCCGGTTTGAAGTGCCTGCCGTTTTCACTGTAAAACCGAGTTGGAGCTTGTACGTCCCCATATATATGTATGGAGTGGAGTTGGCAAGTGAAAAGAAACTTTGTGTTCCCTTCAAGCTAGGTGAAGGACGGCTTTCACACACACACATGTCTCAGAACTGAGTATGTGGAGAGACGTTCGTTCATCCAGCACAAAGGGAACGGGTTGCAGGAGAAACCCTTACTCTGGTTTCTCAGTCTGTTTCCTAGTGCCGGTTTGAAGTGCCTGCCGTTTTCACTGTAAAACCGAGTTGGAGCTTGTACCTCCCCATATATATGTATGGAGTGGAGTTGGCAACTGAAAAGAAACTTTGTGTTCCCTTCAAGCTAGGTGAAGGACGGCTTTCACACACACACATCTCTCAGAACTGAGCATGTGGAGAGACGTTCGTTCATCCAGCACAAAGGGAACGGGTTGCAGGAGAAACCCTTACTCTGGTTTCTCAGTCTGTTTCCTAGTGCCGGTTTGAAGTGCCTGCCGTATTCACTGTAAAACCGAGTTGGAGCTTGTACCTCCCCATATATATGTATGGAGTGGAGTTGGCAACTGAAAAGAAACTTTGTGTTCCTTTCAAGCTAGGTGAAGGACGGTTTCACACACACTTCTCTCTCAGAATTGAGCATGTGGAGAGACGTTCGTTCATCCAGCACAAAGGGAACGGGTTGCAGGAGAAACCCTTACTCTGGTTTCTCAGTCTGTTTCCTAGTGCCGGTTTGAAGTGCCTGCCGTTTTCACTGTAAAACCGAGTTGGAGCTTGTACCTCCCCATATATATGTATGGAGTGGAGTTGGCAAGTGAAAAGAAACTTTGTGTTCCCTTCAAGCTAGGTGAAGGACGGCTTTCACACACACACATCTCTCAGAACTGAGCATGTGGAGATACGTTCGTTCATCCAGCACAAAGGGAACGGGTTGCAGGAGAAACCCTTACTCTGGTTTCTCAGTCTGTTTCCTAGTGCCGGTTTGAAGTGCCTGCCGTTTTCACTGTAAAACCGAGTTGGAGCTTGTACCTAACCATATATATGTATGGAGTGTAGTTGGCAACTGAAAAGAAAGTTTGTGTTCCCTTCAAGCTAGGTGAAGGACGGCTTTCACACACACACATCTCTCTGAACTGAGCATGTGGAGAGACGTTCGTTCATCCAGCACAAAGGGAACGGGTTGCAGGAGAAACCCTTACTCTGGTTTCTCAGTCTGTTTCCTAGTGCCGGTTTGAAGTGCCTGCCGTTTTCACTGTAAAACCGAGTTGGAGCTTGTACCACCCCATATATATGTATGGAGTGGAGTTGGCAAGTGAAAAGAAACTTTGTGTTCCCTTCAAGCTAGGTGAAGGACGGCTTTCACACACACACATCTCTCAGAACTGAGCATGTGGAGAGACGTTCGTTCACCCAGCACAAAGGGAACGGTTTGCAGGAGAAACCCTTACAGTGGTTTCTCAGTCTGTTTCCTAGTGCCGGTTTGAAGTGCCTGCCGTTTTCACTGTAAAACCGAGTTGGAGCTTGTACCTCCCCATATATATGTATGGAGTGGAGTTGGCAACTGAAAAGAAACTTTGTGTTCCCTTCAAGCTAGGTGAAGGACGGCTTTCACACACACACATCTCTCTGAACTGAGCATGTGGAGAGACGTTCGTTCATCCAGCACAAAGGGAACGGGTTGCAGGAGAAACCCTTACTCTGGTTTCTCAGTCTGTTTCCTAGTGCCGGTTTGAAGTGCCTGCCGTTTTCACTGTAAAACCGAGTTGGAGCTTGTACCACCCCATATATATGTATGGAGTGGAGTTGGCAAGTGAAAAGAAACTTTGTGTTCCCTTCAAGCTAGGTGAAGGACGGCTTTCACACACACACATCTCTCAGAACTGAGCATGTGGAGAGACGTTCGTTCACCCAGCACAAAGGGAACGGGTTGCAGGAGAAACCCTTACTCTGGTTTCTCAGTCTGTTTCCTAGTGCCGGTTTGAAGTGCCTGCCGTTTTCACTGTAAAACCGAGTTGGAGCTTGTACCTCCCCATATATATGTATGGAGTGGAGTTGGCAACTGAAAAGAAACTTTGTGTTCCCTTCAAGCTAGGTGAAGGACGGCTTTCACACACACTTCTCTCTCAGAACTGAGCATGTGGAGAGACGTTCGTTCATCCAGCACAAAGGGAACGGGTTGCAGGAGAAACCCTTACTCTGGTTTCTCAGTCTGTTTCCTAGTGCCGGTTTGAAGTGCCTGCCGTTTTCACTGTAAAACCGAGTTGGAGCTTGTACCTCCCCATATATATGTATGGAGTGGAGTTGGCAACTGAAAAGAAACTTTGTGTTCCCTTCAAGCTAGGTGAAGGACGGCTTTCACACACACACATCTCTCAGAACTGAGCATGTGGGAGACGTTCGTTCATCCAGCACAAAGGGAACGGGTTGCAGGAGAAACCCTTACTCTGGTTTCTCAGTCTGTTTCCTAGTGCCGGTTTGAAGTGCCTGCCGTTTTCACTGTAAAACCGAGTTGGAGCTTGTACCACCCCATATATATGTATGGAGTGGAGTTGGCAAGTGAAAAGAAACTTTGTGTTCCCTTCAAGCTAGGTGAAGGACGGCTTTCACACACACACATCTCTCAGAACTGAGCATGTGGAGAGACGTTCCTTCACCCAGCTCAAAGGGAACGGGTTGCAGGAGAAACCCTTACTCTGGTTTCTCAGTCTGTTTCCTAGTGCCGGTTTGAAGTGCCTGCCGTTTTCACTGTAAAACCGAGATGGAGCTTGTACCTCCCCATATATATGTATGGAGTGGAGTTGGCAACTGAAAAGAAACTTTGTGTTCCCTTCAAGCTAGGTGAAGAACGGCTTTCACACACACACATCTCTCAGAACTGAGCATGTGGAGAGACGTTCGTTCATCCAGCACAAAGGGAACGGGTTGCAGGAGAAACCCTTACTCTGGTTTCTCAGTCTGTTTCCTAGTGCCGGTTTGTAGTGCCTGCCGTTTTCACTGTAAAACCGAGATGGAGATTGTACCTCCCCATATATATGTATGGAGTGGAGTTGGCAACTGAAAAGAAACTTTGTGTTCCCTTCAAGCTAGGTGAAGGACGGCTTTCACACACACACATCTCTCAGAACTGAGCATGTGGAGAGACGTTCGTTCATCCAGCACAAAGGGAACGGGTTGCAGGAGAAACCCTTACTCTGGTTTCTCAGTCTGTTTCCTAGTGCCGGTTTGAAGTGCCTGCCGTTTTCACTGCAAAACCGAGTTGGAGCTTGTGCCTCCCCATATATATGTATGGAGTAGAGTTGGCAAGTGAAAAGAAACTTTGTGTTCCCTTCAAGCTAGGTGAAGGACGGCTTTCACACACACACATCTCTCAGAACTGAGCATGTGGAGAGATGTTCGTTCATCCAGCACAAAGGGAACGGGTTGCAGGAGAAACCCTTACTCTGGTTTCTCAGTCTGTTTCCTAGTGCCGGTTTGAAGTGCCTGCCGTTTTCACTGTAAAACCGAGTTGGAGCTTGTACCACCCCATATATATGTATGGAGTGGAGTTGGCAAGTGAAAAGAAACTTTGTGTTCCCTTCAAGCTAGGTGAAGGACGGCTTTCACACACACACATCTCTCAGAACTGAGCATGTGGAGAGACGTTCGTTCACCCAGCACAAAGGGAACGGGTTGCAGGAGAAACCCTTACTCTGGTTTCTCAGTCTGTTTCCTAGTGCCGGTTTGAAGTGCCTGCCGTTTTCACTGTAAAACCGAGTTGGAGCTTGTACCTCCCCATATATATGTATGGAGTGGAGTTGGCAACTGAAAAGAAACTTTGTGTTCCCTTCAAGCTAGGTGAAGGACGGCTTTCACACACACTTCTCTCTCAGAACTGAGCATGTGGAGAGACGTTCGTTCATCCAGCACAAAGGGAACGGGTTGCAGGAGAAACCCTTACTCTGGTTTCTCAGTCTGTTTCCTAGTGCCGGTTTGAAGTGCCTGCCGTTTTCACTGTAAAACCGAGTTGGAGCTTGTACCTCCCCATATATATGTATGGAGTGGAGTTGGCAACTGAAAAGAAACTTTGTGTTCCCTTCAAGCTAGGTGAAGGACGGCTTTCACACACACACATCTCTCAGAACTGAGCATGTGGGAGACGTTCGTTCATCCAGCACAAAGGGAACGGGTTGCAGGAGAAACCCTTACTCTGGTTTCTCAGTCTGTTTCCTAGTGCCGGTTTGAAGTGCCTGCCGTTTTCACTGTAAAACCGAGTTGGAGCTTGTACCACCCCATATATATGTATGGAGTGGAGTTGGCAAGTGAAAAGAAACTTTGTGTTCCCTTCAAGCTAGGTGAAGGACGGCTTTCACACACACACATCTCTCAGAACTGAGCATGTGGAGAGACGTTCCTTCACCCAGCTCAAAGGGAACGGGTTGCAGGAGAAACCCTTACTCTGGTTTCTCAGTCTGTTTCCTAGTGCCGGTTTGAAGTGCCTGCCGTTTTCACTGTAAAACCGAGTTGGAGCTTGTACCTCCCCATATATATGTATGGAGTGGAGTTGGCAACTGAAAAGAAACTTTGTGTT
Organism: Vicugna pacos; assembly: GCF_048564905.1. Classification (NCBI taxonomy): domain Eukaryota; kingdom Metazoa; phylum Chordata; class Mammalia; order Artiodactyla; family Camelidae; genus Vicugna; species Vicugna pacos. The sequence continues at coordinate 119,481 of NW_027328800.1, forward strand.
CCCTTCAAGCTAGGTGAAGAACGGCTTTCACACACACACATCTCTCAGAACTGAGCATGTGGAGAGACGTTCGTTCATCCAGCACAAAGGGAACGGGTTGCAGGAGAAACCCTTACTCTGGTTTCTCAGTCTGTTTCCTAGTGCCGGTTTGAAGTGCCTGCCGTTTTCACTGTAAAACCGAGATGGAGATTGTACCTCCCCATATATATGTATGGAGTGGAGTTGGCAACTGAAAAGAAACTTTGTGTTCCCTTCAAGCTAGGTGAAGGACGGCTTTCACACACACACATCTCTCAGAACTGAGCATGTGGAGAGACGTTCGTTCATCCAGCACAAAGGGAACGGGTTGCAGGAGAAACCCTTACTCTGGTTTCTCAGTCTGTTTCCTAGTGCCGGTTTGAAGTGCCTGCCGTTTTCACTGCAAAACCGAGTTGGAGCTTGTGCCTCCCCATATATATGTATGGAGTAGAGTTGGCAAGTGAAAAGAAACTTTGTGTTCCCTTCAAGCTAGGTGAAGGACGGCTTTCACACACACACATCTCTCAGAACTGAGCATGTGGAGAGATGTTCGTTCATCCAGCACAAAGGGAACGGGTTGCAGGAGAAACCCTTACTCTGGTTTCTCAGTCTGTTTCCTAGTGCCGGTTTGAAGTGCCTGCCGTTTTCACTGTAAAACCGAGTTGGAGCTTGTACCTCCCCATATATATGTATGGAGTGGAGTTGGCAAGTGAAAAGAAACTTTGTGTTCCCTTCAAGCTAGGTGAAGGACGGCTTTCACACACATTTATCTCTCAGAACTGAGCATGTGGAGAGACGTTCGTTCATCCAGCACAAAGGGAACGGGTTGCAGGAGAAACCCTTACTCTGGTTTCTCAGTCTGTTTCCTAGTGCCGGTTTGAAGTGCCTGCCGTTTTCACTGTAAAACCGAGTTGGAGCTTGTACCTCCCCATATATATGTATGGAGTGGATTTGGCAACTGAAAAGAAACTTTGTGTTCCCTTCAAGCTAGGTGAAGGACGGCTTTCACACACACTTATCCCTCAGAACTGAGCATGTGGAGAGACGTTCGTTCATCCAGCACAAAGGGAACGGGTTGCAGGAGAATCCCTTACTCTGGTTTCTCAGTCTGTTTCCTAGTGCCGGTTTGAAGTGCCTGCCGTTTTCACTGTAAAACCGAGTTGGAGCTTGTACCTCCCCATATATATGTATGGAGTGGAGTTGGCAACTGAAAAGAAACTTTGTGTTCCCTTCAAGCTAGGTGAAGGACGGCTTTCACACACACACATCTCTCAGAACTGAGCATGTGGAGAGACGTTCGTTCATCCAGCACAAAGGGAACGGGTTGCAGGTGAAACCCTTACTCTGGTTTCTCAGTCTGTTTCCTAGTGCCGGTTTGAAGTGCCTGCCGTTTTCACTGTAAAACCGAGTTGGAGCTTGTACCTCCCCATATATATGTATGGAGTGGAGTTGGCAACTGAAAAGAAACTTTGTGTTCCCTTCAAGCTAGGTGAAGGACGGCTTTCACACACACTTATCTCTCAGAACTGAGCATGTGGAGAGACGTTCGTTCATCCAGCACAAAGGGAACGGGTTGCAGGAGAAACCCTTACTATGGTTTCTCTGTCTGTTTCCTAGTGCCGATTTGAAGTGCCTGCCGTTTTCACTGTAAAACCGAGTTGGAGCTTGTACCTCCCCATATATATGTATGGATTGGATTTGGCAAGTGAAAAGAAACTTTGTGTTCCCTTCAAGCTAGGTGAAGGACGGCTTTCACACACACTTATCTCTCAGAACTGAGCATGTGGAGAGACGTTCGTTCATCCAGCACAAAGGGAACGGGTTGCAGGAGAAACCCTTACTCTGGTTTCTCAGTCTGTTTCCTAGTGCCGGTTTGAAGTGCCTGCCGTTTTCACTGTAAAACCGAGTTGGAGCTTGTACCTCCCCATATATATGTATGGAGTGGAGTTGGCAACTGAAAAGAAACTTTGTGTTCCCTTCAAGCTAGGTGAAGGACGGCTTTCACACACACTTATCTCTCAGAACTGAGCATGTGGAGAGACGTTCGTTCATCCAGCACAAAGGGAACGGGTTGCAGGAGAAACCCTTACTCTGGTTTCTCAGTCTGTTTCCTAGTGCCGGTTTGAAGTGCCTGCCGTTTTCACTGTAAAACCGAGTTGGAGCTTGTACCTCCCCATATATATGTATGGAGTGGAGTTGGCAAGTGAAAAGAAACTTTGTGTTCCCTTCAAGCTAGGTGAAGGACGGCTTTCACACACACTTATCTCTCAGAACTGAGCATGTGGAGAGACGTTCGTTCATCCAGCACAAAGGGAACATGTTGCAGGAGAAACCCTTACTCTGGTTTCTCAGTCTGTTTCCTAGTGCCGGTTTGAAGTGCCTGCCGTTTTCACTGTAAAACCGAGTTGGAACTTGTACCTCCCCATATATATGTATGGAGTGGAGTTGGCAACTGAAAAGAAACTTTGTGTTCCCTTCAAGCTAGGTGAAGGACGGCTTTCACACACACACATCTCTCAGAACTGAGCATGTGGAGAGACGTTCGTTCATCCAGCACAAAGGGAACGGGTTGCAGGTGAAACCCTTACTCTGGTTTCTCAGTCTGTTTCCTAGTGCCGGTTTGAAGTGCCTGCCGTTTTCACTGTAAAACCGAGTTGGAGCTTGTACCTCCCCATATATATGTATGGATTGGATTTGGCAAGTGAAAAGAAACTTTGTGTTCCCTTCAAGCTAGGTGAAGGACGGCTTTCACACACACTTATCTCTCAGAACTGAGCATGTGGAGAGACGTTCGTTCATCCAGCACAAAGGGAACGGGTTGCAGGAGAAACCCTTACTCTGGTTTCTCAGTCTGTTTCCTAGTGCCGGTTTGAAGTGCCTGCCGTTTTCACTGTAAAACCGAGTTGGAGCTTGTACCTCCCCATATATATGTATGGAGTGGAGTTGGCAACTGAAAAGAAACTTTGTGTTCCCTTCAAGCTAGGTGAAGGACGGCTTTCACACACACTTATCTCTCAGAACTGAGCATGTGGAGAGACGTTCGTTCATCCAGCACAAAGGGAACGGGTTGCAGGAGAAACCCTTACTCTGGTTTCTCAGTCTGTTTCCTAGTGCCGGTTTGAAGTGCCTGCCGTTTTCACTGTAAAACCGAGTTGGAGCTTGTACCTCCCCATATATATGTATGGAGTGGAGTTGGCAAGTGAAAAGAAACTTTGTGTTCCCTTCAAGCTAGGTGAAGGACGGCTTTCACACACACTTATCTCTCAGAACTGAGCATGTGGAGAGACGTTCGTTCATCCAGCACAAAGGGAACATGTTGCAGGAGAAACCCTTACTCTGGTTTCTCAGTCTGTTTCCTAGTGCCTGTTTGAAGTGCCTGCCGTTTTCACTGTAAAACCGAGTTGGAGCTTGTACCTCCCCATATATATGTATGGAGTGGAGTTGGCAACCTAAAAGAAACTTTGTGTTCCCTTCAAGCAAGGAGAAGGACGGCTTTCACACACACTTATCTCTCAGAACTGAGCATGTGGAGAGACGTTCGTTCATCCAGCACAAAGGGAACGGGTTGCAGGAGAAACCCTTACTCTGGTTTCTCAGTCTGTTTCCTAGTGCCGGTTTGAAGTGCCTGCCGTTTTCACTGTAAAACCGAGTTGGAGCTTATACCTCCCCATATATATGTATGGAGTGGAGTTGGCAACTGAAAAGAAATTTTGTGTTCCCTTCAAGCTAGGTGAAGGACGGCTTTCACACACACACATCTCTCAGAACTGAGCATGTGGAGAGACGTTCGTTCATCCAGCACAAAGGGAACGGGTTGCAGGTGAAACCCTTACTCTGGTTTCTCAGTCTGTTTCCTAGTGCCGGTTTGAAGTGCCTGCCGTTTTCACTGTAAAACCGAGTTGGAGCTTGTACCTCCCCATATATATGTATGGAGTGGAGTTGGCAACTGAAAAGAAACTTTGTGTTCCCTTCAAGCTAGGTGAAGGACGGCTTTCACACACACTTATCTCTCAGAACTGAGCATGTGGAGAGACGTTCGTTCATCCAGCACAAAGGGAACGGGTTGCAGGAGAAACCCTTACTATGGTTTCTCTGTCTGTTTCCTAGTGCCGATTTGAAGTGCCTGCCGTTTTCACTGTAAAACCGAGTTGGAGCTTGTACCTCCCCATATATATGTATGGATTGGAGTTGGCAAGTGAAAAGAAACTTTGTGTTCCCTTCAAGCTAGGTGAAGGACGGCATTCACACACACTTATCTCTCAGAACTGAGCATGTGGAGAGACGTTCGTTCATCCAGCACAAAGGGAACGGGTTGCAGGAGAAGCCCTTACTCTGGTTTCTCAGTCTGTTTCCTAGTGCCGGTTTGAAGTGCCTGCCGTTTTCACTGTAAAACCGAGTTGGAGCTTGTACCTCCCCATATATATGTATGGAGTGGAGTTGGCAACTGAAAAGAAACTTTGTGTTCCCTTCAAGCTAGGTGAAGGACAGCTTTCACACACACTTATCTCTCAGAACTGAGCATGTGGAGAGACGTTCGTTCATCCAGCACAAAGGGAACGGGTTGCAGGAGAAACCCTTACTCTGGTTTCTCAGTCTGTTTCCTAGTGCCGGTTTGAAGTGCCTGCCGTTTTCACTGTAAAACCGAGTTGGAGCTTGTACCTCCCCATATATATGTATGGAGTGGAGTTGGCAACTGAAAAGAAACTTTGTGTTCCCTTCAAGCTAGGTGAAGGACGGCTTTCACACACACTTATCTCTCAGAACTGAGCATGTGGAGAGACGTTCGTTCATCCAGCACAAAGGGAACGTGTTGCAGGAGAAACCCTTACTCTGGTTTCTCAGTCTGTTTCCTAGTGCCGGTTTGAAGTGCCTGCCGTTTTCACTGTAAAACCGAGTTGGAACTTGTACCTCCCCATATATATGTATGGAGTGGAGTTGGCAAGTGAAAAGAAACTTTGTGTTCCCTTCAAGCTAGGTGAAGGACGGCTTTCACACACACACATTTCTCAGAACTGAGCATGTGGAGAGACGTTCGTTCATCCAGCACAAAGGGAACGGGTTGCAGGAGAAACCCTTACTCTGGTTTCTCAGTCTGTTTCCAAGTGCCGGTTTGAAGTGCCTGCCGTTTTCACTGTAAAAGCGAGTTGGAGCTTGTACCTCCCCATATATATGTATGGAGTGGAGTTGGCAAGTGAAAAGAAACTTTGTGTTCCCTTCAAGCTAGGTGAAGGACGGCTTTCACACACACACATCTCTCAGAACTGAGCATGTGGAGAGACGTTCGTTCATCCAGCACAAAGGGAACGGGTTGCAGGAGAAACCCTTACTCTGGTTTCTCAGTCTGTTTCCTAGTGCCGGTTTGAAGTGCCTGCCGTTTTCACTGTAAAACCGAGTTGGAGCTTGTACCTCCCCATATATATGTATGGAGTGGAGTTGGCAACCTAAAAGAAACTTTGTGTTCCCTTCAAGCTAGGTGAATAACGGCTTTCACACACACTTATCTCTCAGAACTGAGCATGTGGAGAGACGTTCGTTCATCCAGCACAAAGGGAACGGGTTGCAGGAGAAACCCTTACTCTGGTTTCTCAGTCTGTTTCCTAGTGCCGGTTTGAAGTGCCTGCCGTTTTCACTGTAAAACCGAGTTGGAGCTTGTACCTCCCCATATATATGTATGGAGTGGAGTTGGCAAGTGAAAAGAAACTTTGTGTTCCCTTCAAGCTAGGTGAAGGACGGCTTTCACACACACACATCTCTCAGAACTGAGCATGTGGAGAGACGTTCGTTCACCCAGCACAAAGGGAACGGGTTGCAGGAGAAACCCTTACTCTGGTTTCTCAGTCTGTTTCCTAGTGCCGGTTTGAAGTGCCTGCCGTTTTCACTGTAAAACCGAGTTGGAGCTTGTACCTCCCCATATATATGTATGGAGTGAAGTTGGCAAGTGAAAAGAAACTTTGTGTTCCCTTCAAGCTAGGTGAAGGACGGCTTTCACACACACACATCTCTCAGAACTGAGCATGTGGAGAGACGTTCGTTCATCCAGCACAAAGGGAACGGGTTGCAGGAGAAACCCTTACTCTGGTTTCTCAGTCTGTTTCCTAGTGCCGGTTTGAAGTGCCTGCCGTTTTCACTGTAAAACCGAGTTGGAGCTTGTACCTCCCCATATATATGTATGGAGTGGAGTTGGCAAGTGAAAAGAAACTTTGTGTTCCCTTCAAGCTAGGTGAAGGACGGCTTTCACACACACACATCTCTCAGATCTGAGCATGTGGAGAGACGTTCGTTCATCCAGCACAAAGGGAACGGGTTGCAGGAGAAACCCTTACTCTGGTTTCTCAGTCTGTTTCCTAGTGCCGGTTTGAAGTGCCTGCCGTTTTCACTGTAAAACCGAGTTGGAGCTTGTACCTCCCCATATATATGTATGGAGTGGAGTTGGCATGTGAAAAGAAACTTTGTGTTCCCTTCAAGCTAGGTGAAGGACGGCTTTCACACACACACCTCTCTCACAACTGAGCATGTGGAGAGACGTTCGTTCATCCAGCACAAAGGGAACGGGTTGCAGGAGAATCCCTTACTCTGGTTTCTCAGTCTGTTTCCTAGTGCCGGTTTGAAGTGCCTGCCGTTTTCACTGTAAAACCGAGTTGGAGCTTGTACCTCCCCATATATATGTATGGAGTGGAGTTGGCAAGTGAAAAGAAACTTTGTGTTCCCTTCAAGCTAGGTGAAGGATGGCTTTCACACACACACATCTCTCAGAACTGAGCATGTGGAGAGACGTTCGTTCATCCAGCACAAAGGGAACGGGTTGCAGGAGAAACCCTTACTCTGGTTTCTCAGTCTGTTTCCTAGTGCCGGTTTGAAGTGCCTGCCGTTTTCACTGTAAAACCGAGTTGGAGCTTGTACCTCCCCATATATATGTATGGAGTGGAGTTGGCAACCTAAAAGAAACTTTGTGTTCCCTTCAAGCTAGGTGAAGGACGGCTTTCACACACACACATCTCTCAGAACTGAGCATGTGGAGAGACGTTCGTTCATCCAGCACAAAGGGAACGGGTTGCAGGAGAAACCCTTACTCTGGTTTCTCAGTCTGTTTCCTAGTGCCGGTTTGAAGTGCCTGCCGTTTTCACTGTAAAACCGAGTTGGAGCTTGTACCTCCCCATATATATGTATGGAGTGGAGTTGGCAACCTAAAAGAAACTTTGTGTTCCCTTCAAGCTAGGTGAAGGACGGCTTTCACACACACACATCTCTCAGAACTGAGCATGTGGAGAGACGTTCGTTCATCCAGCACAAAGGGAACGGGTTGCAGGAGAAACCCTTACTCTGGTTTCTCAGTCTGTTTCCTAGTGCCGGTTTGAAGTGCCTGCCGTTTTCAATGTAAAACCGAGTTGGAGCTTTTACCTCCCCATATATATGTATGGAGTGGAGTTGGCAACCTAAAAGAAACTTTGTGTTCCCTTCAAGCTAGGTGAACGACGGCTTTCACACACACTTATCTCTCAGAACTGAGCATGTGGAGAGACGTTCGTTCATCCAGCACAAAGTGAACGGGTTGCAGGAGAAACCCTTACTCTGGTTTCTCAGTCTGTTTCCTAGTGCCGGTTTGAAGTGCCTGCCGTTTTCACTGTAAAACCGAGTTGGAGCTTGTACCTCCCCATATATATGTATGGAGTGGAGTTGGCATCCTAAAAGAAACTTTGTGTTCCCTTCAAGCTAGGTGAAGGACGGCTTTCACACACACACATCTCTCAGAACTGAGTATGTGGAGAGACGTTCGTTCATTCACCACAAAGGGAACGGGTTGCAGGAGAAACCCTTACTCTGGTTTCTCAGTCTGTTTCCTAGTGCCGGTTTGAAGTGCCTGCCGTTTTCACTGTAAAACCGAGTTGGAGCTTGTACCTCCCCATATATATGTATGGAGTGGAGTTGGCAACTGAAAAGAAACTTTGTGTTCCCTTCAAGCTAGGTGAAGGACGGCTTTCACACACACACATCTCTCAGAACTGAGCATGTGGAGAGACGTTCGTTCATCCATCACAAAGGGAACGGGTTGCAGGAGATACCCTTACTCTGGTTTCTCAGTCTGTTTCCTAGTGCCGGTTTGAAGTGCCTGCCGTTTTCACTGTAAAACCGAGTTGGAGCTTGTACCTCCCCATATATATGTATGGAGTGGAGTTGGCAATTGAAAAGAAACTTTGTGTTCCCTTCAAGCTAGGTGAAGTACGGCTTTCACACACACTTATCTCTCAGAACTGAGCATGTGGAGAGACGTTCGTTCATCCAGCACAAAGGGAACGGGTTGCAGGAGAAACCCTTACTCTGGTTTCTCAGTCTGTTTCCTAGTGCCTGTTTGAAGTGCCTGCCGTTTTCACTGTAAAACCGAGTTGGAGCTTGTACCTCCCCATATATATGTATGGAGTGGAGTTGGCAACCTAAAAGAAACTTTGTGTTCCCTTCAAGCTAGGTGAAGGACGGCTTTCACACACACACATCTCTCAGAACTGAGCATGTGGAGAGACGTTCGTTCATCCAGCACAAAGGGAACGGGTTGCAGGAGAAACCCTTACTCTGGTTTCTCAGTCTGTTTCCTAGTGCCGGTTTGAAGTGCCTGCCGTTTTCACTGTAAAACCGAGTTGGAGCTTGTACCTCCCCATATATATGTATGGAGTGGAGTTGGCAAGTGAAAAGAAACTTTGTGTTCCCTTCAAGCTAGGTGAAGGACGGCTTTCACACACACACATCTCTCAGAACTGAGCATGTGGAGAGACGTTCGTTCATCCAGCACAAAGGGAACGGGTTGCAGGAGAAACCCTTACTCTGGTTTCTCAGTCTGTTTCCTAGTGCCGGTTTGAAGTGCCTGCCGTTTTCACTGTAAAACCGAGTTGGAGCTTGTACCTCCCCATATATATGTATGGAGTGGAGTTGGCAAGTGAAAAGAAACTTTGTGTTCCCTTCAAGCTAGGTGAAGGATGGCTTTCACACACACACATCTCTCAGAACTGAGCATGTGGAGAGACGTTCGTTCATCCAGCACAAAGGGAACGGGTTGCAGGAGAAACCCTTACTCTGGTTTCTCAGTCTGTTTCCTAGTGCCGGTTTGAAGTGCCTGCCGTTTTCACTGTAAAACCGAGTTGGAGCTTGTACCTCCCCATATATATGTATGGAGTGGAGTTGGCAACCTAAAAGAAACTTTGTGTTCCCTTCAAGCTAGGTGAAGGACGGCTTTCACACACACACATCTCTCAGAACTGAGCATGTGGAGAGACGTTCGTTCATCCATCACAAAGGGAACGGGTTGCAGGAGATACCCTTACTCTGGTTTCTCAGTCTGTTTCCTAGTGCCGGTTTGAAGTGCCTGCCGTTTTCACTGTAAAACCGAGTTGGAGCTTGTACCTCCCCATATATATGTATGGAGTGGAGTTGGCAATTGAAAAGAAACTTTGTGTTCCCTTCAAGCTAGGTGAAGTACGGCTTTCACACACACTTATCTCTCAGAACTGAGCATGTGGAGAGACGTTCGTTCATCCAGCACAAAGGGAACGGGTTGCAGGAGAAACCCTTACTCTGGTTTCTCAGTCTGTTTCCTAGTGCCGGTTTGAAGTGCCTGCCGTTTTCACTGTAAAACCGAGTTGGAGCTTGTACCTCCCCATATATATGTATGGAGTGGAGTTGGCAACCTAAAAGAAACTTTGTGTTCCCTTCAAGCTAGGTGAAGGACGGCTTTCACACACACACATCTCTCAGAACTGAGCATGTGGAGAGACGTTCGTTCATCCAGCACAAAGGGAACGGGTTGCAGGAGAAACCCTTACTCTGGTTTCTCAGTCTGTTTCCTAGTGCCGGTTTGAAGTGCCTGCCGTTTTCACTGTAAAACCGAGTTGGAGCTTGTACCTCCCCATATATATGTATGGAGTGGAGTTGGCAAGTGAAAAGAAACTTTGTGTTCCCTTCAAACTAGGTGAAGGACGGGTTTCACACACACACATCTCTCAGAACTGAGCATGTGGAGAGACGTTCGTTCATCCAGCACAAAGGGAACGGGTTGCAGGAGAAACCCTTACTCTGGTTTCTCAGTCTGTTTCCTAGTGCCGGTTTGAAGTGCCTGCCGTTTTCACTGTAAAACCGAGTTGGAGCTTGTACCTCCCCATATATATGTATGGAGTGGAGTTGGCAACCTAAAAGAAACTTTGTGTTCCCTTCAAGCTAGGTGAAGGACGGCTTTCACACACACACATCTCTCAGAACTGAGCATGTGGAGAGACGTTCGTTCATCCAGCACAAAGGGAACGGGTTGCAGGAGAAACCCTTACTCTGGTTTCTCAGTCTGTTTCCTAGTGCCGGTTTGAAGTGCCTGCCGTTTTCACTGTAAAACCGAGTTGGAGCTTGTACCTCCCCATATATATGTATGGAGTGGAGTTGGCAAGTGAAAAGAAACTTTGTGTTCCCTTCAAGCTAGGTGAAGGACGGCTTTCACACACACACATCTCTCAGAACTGAGCATGTGGAGAGACGTTCGTTCATCCAGCACAAAGGGAACGGGTTGCAGGAGAAACCCTTACTCTGGTTTCTCAGTCTGTTTCCTAGTGCCGGTTTGAAGTGCCTGCCGTTTTCACTGTAAAACCGAGTTGGAGCTTGTACCTCCCCATATATATGTATGGAGTGGAGTTGGCAAGTGAAAAGAAACTTTGTGTTCCCTTCAAGCTAGGTGAAGGACGGCTTTCACACACACACATCTCTCAGAACTGAGCATGTGGAGAGACGTTCGTTCATCCAGCACAAAGGGAACGGGTTGCAGGAGAAACCCTTACTCTGGTTTCTCAGTCTGTTTCCTAGTGCCGGTTTGAAGTGCCTGCCGTTTTCACTGTAAAACCGAGTTGGAGCTTGTACCTCCCCATATATATGTATGGAGTGGAGTTGGCAAGTGAAAAGAAACTTTGTGTTCCCTTCAAGCTAGGTGAAGGACGGCTTTCACACACACACATCTCTCAGAACTGAGCATGTGGAGAGACGTTCGTTCATCCAGCACAAAGGGAACGGGTTGCAGGAGAAACCCTTACTCTGGTTTCTCAGTCTGTTTCCTAGTGCCGGTTTGAAGTGCCTGCCGTTTTCACTGTAAAACCGAGTTGGAGCTTGTACCTCCCCATATATATGTATGGAGTGGAGTTGGCATCCTAAAAGAAACTTTGTGTTCCCTTCAAGCTAGGTGAAGGACGGCTTTCACACACACACATCTCTCAGAACTGAGTATGTGGAGAGACGTTCGTTCATTCACCACAAAGGGAACGGGTTGCAGGAGAAACCCTTACTCTGGTTTCTCAGTCTGTTTCCTAGTGCCGGTTTGAAGTGCCTGCCGTTTTCACTGTAAAACCGAGTTGGAGCTTGTACCTCCCCATATATATGTATGGAGTGGAGTTGGCAACTGAAAAGAAACTTTGTGTTCCCTTCAAGCTAGGTGAAGGACGGCTTTCACACACACACATCTCTCAGAACTGAGCATGTGGAGAGACGTTCGTTCATCCATCACAAAGGGAACGGGTTGCAGGAGATACCCTTACTCTGGTTTCTCAGTCTGTTTCCTAGTGCCGGTTTGAAGTGCCTGCCGTTTTCACTGTAAAACCGAGTTGGAGCTTGTACCTCCCCATATATATGTATGGAGTGGAGTTGGCAATTGAAAAGAAACTTTGTGTTCCCTTCAAGCTAGGTGAAGTACGGCTTTCACACACACTTATCTCTCAGAACTGAGCATGTGGAGAGACGTTCGTTCATCCAGCACAAAGGGAACGGGTTGCAGGAGAAACCCTTACTCTGGTTTCTCAGTCTGTTTCCTAGTGCCTGTTTGAAGTGCCTGCCGTTTTCACTGTAAAACCGAGTTGGAGCTTGTACCTCCCCATATATATGTATGGAGTGGAGTTGGCAACCTAAAAGAAACTTTGTGTTCCCTTCAAGCTAGGTGAAGGACGGCTTTCACACACACACATCTCTCAGAACTGAGCATGTGGAGAGACGTTCGTTCATCCAGCACAAAGGGAACGGGTTGCAGGAGAAACCCTTACTCTGGTTTCTCAGTCTGTTTCCTAGTGCCGGTTTGAAGTGCCTGCCGTTTTCACTGTAAAACCGAGTTGGAGCTTGTACCTCCCCATATATATGTATGGAGTGGAGTTGGCAAGTGAAAAGAAACTTTGTGTTCCCTTCAAGCTAGGTGAAGGACGGCTTTCACACACACACATCTCTCAGAACTGAGCATGTGGAGAGACGTTCGTTCATCCAGCACAAAGGGAACGGGTTGCAGGAGAAACCCTTACTCTGGTTTCTCAGTCTGTTTCCTAGTGCCGGTTTGAAGTGCCTGCCGTTTTCACTGTAAAACCGAGTTGGAGCTTGTACCTCCCCATATATATGTATGGAGTGGAGTTGGCAAGTGAAAAGAAACTTTGTGTTCCCTTCAAGCTAGGTGAAGGATGGCTTTCACACACACACATCTCTCAGAACTGAGCATGTGGAGAGACGTTCGTTCATCCAGCACAAAGGGAACGGGTTGCAGGAGAAACCCTTACTCTGGTTTCTCAGTCTGTTTCCTAGTGCCGGTTTGAAGTGCCTGCCGTTTTCACTGTAAAACCGAGTTGGAGCTTGTACCTCCCCATATATATGTATGGAGTGGAGTTGGCAACCTAAAAGAAACTTTGTGTTCCCTTCAAGCTAGGTGAAGGACGGCTTTCACACACACACATCTCTCAGAACTGAGCATGTGGAGAGACGTTCGTTCATCCATCACAAAGGGAACGGGTTGCAGGAGATACCCTTACTCTGGTTTCTCAGTCTGTTTCCTAGTGCCGGTTTGAAGTGCCTGCCGTTTTCACTGTAAAACCGAGTTGGAGCTTGTACCTCCCCATATATATGTATGGAGTGGAGTTGGCAATTGAAAAGAAACTTTGTGTTCCCTTCAAGCTAGGTGAAGTACGGCTTTCACACACACTTATCTCTCAGAACTGAGCATGTGGAGAGACGTTCGTTCATCCAGCACAAAGGGAACGGGTTGCAGGAGAAACCCTTACTCTGGTTTCTCAGTCTGTTTCCTAGTGCCGGTTTGAAGTGCCTGCCGTTTTCACTGTAAAACCGAGTTGGAGCTTGTACCTCCCCATATATATGTATGGAGTGGAGTTGGCAACCTAAAAGAAACTTTGTGTTCCCTTCAAGCTAGGTGAAGGACGGCTTTCACACACACACATCTCTCAGAACTGAGCATGTGGAGAGACGTTCGTTCATCCAGCACAAAGGGAACGGGTTGCAGGAGAAACCCTTACTCTGGTTTCTCAGTCTGTTTCCTAGTGCCGGTTTGAAGTGCCTGCCGTTTTCACTGTAAAACCGAGTTGGAGCTTGTACCTCCCCATATATATGTATGGAGTGGAGTTGGCAAGTGAAAAGAAACTTTGTGTTCCCTTCAAACTAGGTGAAGGACGGGTTTCACACACACACATCTCTCAGAACTGAGCATGTGGAGAGACGTTCGTTCATCCAGCACAAAGGGAACGGGTTGCAGGAGAAACCCTTACTCTGGTTTCTCAGTCTGTTTCCTAGTGCCGGTTTGAAGTGCCTGCCGTTTTCACTGTAAAACCGAGTTGGAGCTTGTACCTCCCCATATATATGTATGGAGTGGAGTTGGCAACCTAAAAGAAACTTTGTGTTCCCTTCAAGCTAGGTGAAGGACGGCTTTCACACACACACATCTCTCAGAACTGAGCATGTGGAGAGACGTTCGTTCATCCAGCACAAAGGGAACGGGTTGCAGGAGAAACCCTTACTCTGGTTTCTCAGTCTGTTTCCTAGTGCCGGTTTGAAGTGCCTGCCGTTTTCACTGTAAAACCGAGTTGGCCTTGTACCTCCCCATATATATGTATGGAGTCGAGTTGGCAAGTGAAAAGAAACTTTGTGTTCCCTTCAAGCTAGGTGAAGGACGGCTTTCACACACACACATATCTCAGAACTGAGCATGTGGAGAGACGTTCGTTCATCCAGCACAAAGGGAACGGGTTGCAGGAGAAACCCTTACTCTGGTTTCTCAGTCTGTTTCCTAGTGCCGGTTTGAAGTGCCTGCCGTTTTCACTGTAAAACCGAGTTGGAGCTTGTAGCACCCCATATATATGTATGGAGTGGAGTTGGCAAGTGAAAAGAAACTTTGTGTTCCCTTCAAGCTAGGTGAAGGACGGCTTTCACACACACACATCTCTCAGAACTGAGCATGTGGAGAGACGTTCGTTCACCCAGCACAAAGGGAACGGGTTGCAGGAGAAACCCATACTCTGGTTTCTCAGTCTGTTTCCTAGTGCCGGTTTGAAGTGCCTGCCGTTTTCACTGTAAAACCGAGTTGGAGCTTGTACCTCCCCATATATATGTATGGAGTGGAGTTGGCAACTGAAAAGAACCTTTGTGTTCCCTTCAAGCTAGGTGAAGGACGGCTTTCACACACACTTATCTCTCAGAACTGAGCATGTGGAGAGACGTTCGTTCATCCAGCACAAAGGGAACGGGTTGCAGGAGAAACCCTTACTCTGGTTTCTCAGTCTGTTTCCTAGTGCCGGTTTGAAGTGCCTGCCGTTTTCACTGTAAAACCGAGTTGGAGCTTGTACCTCCCCATATATATGTATGGAGTGGAGTTGGCAAGTGAAAAGAAACTTTGTGTTCCCTTCAAGCTAGGTGAAGGACGGCTTTCACACACACACATCTCTCAGAACTGAGCATGTGGAGAGACGTTCGTTCATCCAGCACAAAGTGAACGGGTTGCAGGAGAAACCCTTACTCTGGTTTCTCAGTCTGTTTCCTAGTGCCGGTTTAAAGTGCCTGCCGTTTTCACTGTAAAACCGAGTTGGAGCTTGTACCTCCCCATATATATGTATGGAGTGGAGTTGGCAAGTGAAAAGAAACTTTGTGTTCCCTTCAAGCTAGGTGAAGGACGGCTTTCACACACACACATCTCTCAGAACTGAGCATGTGGAGAGACGTTCGTTCATCCAGCACAAAGGGAACGGGTTGCAGGAGAAACCCTTACTCTGGTTTCTCAGTCTGTTTCCTAGTGCCGGTTTGAAGTGCCTGCCGTTTTCACTGTAAAACCGAGTTGGAGCTTGTACCTCCCCATATATATGTATGGAGTGGAGTTGGCAAGTGAAAAGAAACTTTGTGTTCCCTTCAAGCTAGGTGAAGGACGGCTTTCACACACACACATCTCTCAGAACTGAGCATGTGGAGAGACGTTCGTTCATCCAGCACAAAGGGAACGGGTTGCAGGAGAAACCCTTACTCTGGTTTCTCAGTCTGTTTCCTAGTGCCGGTTTGAAGTGCCTGCCGTTTTCACTGTAAAACCGAGTTGGAGCTTGTACCTCCCCATATATATGTATGGAGTGGAGTTGGCAAGTGAAAAGAAACTTTGTGTTCCCTTCAAGCTAGGTGAAGGACGGCTTTCACACACACACATCTCTCAGAACTGAGCATGTGGAGAGACGTTCGTTCATCCAGCACAAAGGGAACGGGTTGCAGGAGAAACCCTTACTCTGGTTTCTCAGTCTGTTTCCTAGTGCCGGTTTGAAGTGCCTGCCGTTTTCACTGTAAAACCGAGTTGGAGCTTGTACCTCCCCATATATATGTATGGAGTGGAGTTGGCAAGTGAAAAGAAACTTTGTGTTCCCTTCAAGCTAGGTGCAGGACGGCTTTCACACACACACATCTCTCAGAACTGAGTATGTGGAGAGACGTTCGTTCATCCAGCACAAAGGGAACGAGTTGCAGGAGAAACCCTTACTCTGGTTTCTCAGTCTGTTTCCTAGTGCCGGTTTGAAGTGCCTGCCGTTTTCACTGTAAAACCGGGTTGGAGCTTGTACCTCCCCATATATATGTATGGAGTGGAGTTGGCAAGTGAAAAGAAACTTTGTGTTCCCTTCAAGCTAGGTGAAGGACGGCTTTCACACACACACATCTCTCAGAACTGAGCATGTGGAGAGACGTTCGTTCATCCAGCACAAAGGGAACGGGTTGCAGGAGAAACCCTTACTCTGGTTTCTCAGTCTGTTTCCTAGTGCCGGTTTGAAGTGCCTGCCGTTTTCACTGTAAAACCGAGTTGGAGCTTGTACCTCCCCATATATATGTATGGAGTGGGGTTGGCAACCTAAAAGAAACTTTGTGTTCCCTTCAAGCTAGGTGAAGGACGGCTTTCACACACACTTATCTCTCAGAACTGAGCATGTGGAGAGACGTTCGTTCATCCAGCACAAAGGGAACGGGTTGCAGGAGAAACCCTTACTCTGGTTTCTCAGTCTGTTTCCTAGTGCCGGTTTGAAGTGCCTGCCGTATTCACTGTAAAACCGAGTTGGAGCTTGTACCTCCCCATATATATGTATGGAGTGGAGTTGGCAACTGAAAAGAAACTTTGTGTTCCCTTCAAGCTAGGTGAAGGACGGCTTTCACACACACTTCTCTCTCAGAACTGAGCATGTGGAGAGACGTTCGTTCATCCAGCACAAAGGGAACGGGTTGCAGGAGAAACCCTTACTCTGGTTTCTCAGTCTGTTTCCTAGTGCCGGTTTGAAGTGCCTGCCGTTTTCACTGTAAAACCGAGTTGGAGCTTGTACCTCCCCATATATATGTATGGAGTGGAGTTGGCAAGTGAAAAGAAACTTTGTGTTCCCTTCAAGCTAGGTGAAGGACGGCTTTCACACACACACATCTCTCAGAACTGAGCATGTGGAGAGACGTTCGTTCATCCAGCACAAAGGGAACGTGTTGCAGGAGAAACCCTTACTCTGGTTTCTCAGTCTGTTTCCTAGTGCCGGTTTGAAGTGCCTGCCGTTTTCACTGTAAAACCGAGTTGGAGCTTGTACCTCCCCATATATATGTATGGAGTGGAGTTGGCAAGTGAAAAGAAACTTTGTGTTCCCTTCAAGCTAGGTGAAGGACGGCTTTCACACACACACATCTCTCAGAACTGAGCATGTGGAGAGACGTTCGTTCACCCAGCACAAAGGGAACGGGTTGCAGGAGAAACCCTTACTCTGGTTTCTCAGTCTGTTTCCTAGTGCCGGTTTGAAGTGCCTGCCGTTTTCACTGTAAAACCGAGTTGGAGCTTGTACCTCCCCATATATATGTATGGAGTGGAGTTGGCAAGTGAAAAGAAACTTTGTGTTCCCTTCAAGCTAGGTGAAGGACGGCTTTCACACACACTTATCTCTCAGAACTGAGTATGTGGAGAGACATTCGTTCATCCAGCACAAAGGGAACGGGTTGCAGGAGAAACCCTTACTCTGGTTTCTCAGTCTGTTTCCTAGTGCCGGTTTGAAGTGCCTGCCGTTTTCACTGTAAAACCGAGTTGGAGCTTGTACCTCCCCATATATATGTATGGAGTGGAGTTGGCAAGTGAAAAGAAACTTTGTGTTCCCTTCAAGCTAGGTGAAGGACGGCTTTCACACACACACATCTCTCAGAACTGAGCATGTGGAGAGACGTTCGTTCATCCAGCACAAAGGGAACGGGTTGCAGGAGAAACCCTTACTCTGGTTTCTCAGTCTGTTTCCTAGTGCCGGTTTGAAGTGCCTGCCGTTTTCACTGTAAAACCGAGTTGGAGCTTGTACCTCCCCATATATATGTATGGAGTGGAGTTGGCAAGTGAAAAGAAACTTTGTGTTCCCTTCAAGCTAGGTGAAGGACGGCTTTCACACACACTTATCTCTCAGAACTGAGCATGTGAATAGACGTTCGTTCATCCAGCACAAAGGGAACGGGTTGCAGGAGAAACCCTTACTCTGGTTTCTCAGTCTGTTTCCTAGTGCCGGTTTGAAGTGCCTGCCGTATTCACTGTAAAACCGAGTTGGAGCTTGTACCTCCCCATATATATGTATGGAGTGGAGTTGGCAACTGAAAAGAAACTTTGTGTTCCTTTCAAGCTAGGTGAAGGTCGGCTTTCACACACACTTATCTCTCAGAACTGAGCATGTGGAGAGACGTTCGTTCATCCAGCACAAAGGGAACGGGTTGCAGGAGAAACCCTTACTCTGGTTTCTCAGTCTGTTTCCTAGTGCCGGTTTGAAGTGCCTGCCGTTTTCACTGTAAAACCGAGATGGAGCTTGTACCTCCCCATATATATGTATGGAGTGGAGTTGGCAACTGAAAAGAAACTTTGTGTTCCCTTCAAGCTAGGTGAAGGACGGCTTTCACACACACACATCTCTCAGAACTGAGCATGTGGAGAGACGTTCGTTCATCCAGCACAAAGGGAACGGGTTGCAGGAGAAACCCTTACTCTGGTTTCTCAGTCTGTTTCCTAGTGCCGGTTTGAAGTGCCTGCCGTTTTCACTGTAAAACCGAGTTGGAGCTTGTACCTCCCCTTATATATGTATGGAGTGGAGTTGGCAAGTGAAAAGAAACTTTGTGTTCCCTTCAAGCTAGGTGAAGGACGGCTTTCACACACACACATCTCTCAGAACTGAGCATGTGGAGAGACGTTCGTTCATCCAGCACAAAGGGAACGGGTTGCAGGAGAAGCCCTTACTCTGGTTTCTCAGTCTGTTTCCTAGTGCCGGTTTGAAGTGCCTGCCGTTTTCACTGTAAAACCGAGTTGGAGCTTGTACCTCCCCATATATATGTATGGAGTGGAGTTGGCAAGTGAAAAGAAACTTTGTGTTCCCTTCAAGCTAGGTGAAGGACGGCTTTCACACACACTTATCTCTCAGAACTGAGCATGTGAAGAGACGTTCGTTCATCCAGCACAAAGGGAACGGGTTGCAGGAGAAACCCTTACTCTGGTTTCTCAGTTTGTTTCCTAGTGCCGGTTTGAAGTGCCTGCCGTATTCACTGTAAAACCGAGTTGGAGCTTGTACCTCCCCATATATATGTATGGAGTGGAGTTGGCAACTGAAAAGAAACTTTGTGTTCCTTTCAAGCTAGGTGAAGGTCGGCTTTCACACACACTTATCTCTCAGAACTGAGCATGTGGAGAGACGTTCGTTCATCCAGCACAAAGGGAACGGGTTGCAGGAGAAACCCTTACTCTGGTTTCTCAGTCTGTTTCCTAGTGCCGGTTTGAAGTGCCTGCCGTTTTCACTGTAAAACCGAGATGGAGCTTGTACCTCCCCATATATATGTATGGAGTGGAGTTGGCAACTGAAAAGAAACTTTGTGTTCCCTTCAAGCTAGGTGAAGGACGGCTTTCACACACACACATCTCTCAGAACTGAGCATGTGGAGAGACGTTCGTTCATCCAGCACAAAGGGAACGGGTTGCAGGAGAAACCCTTACTCTGGTTTCTCAGTCTGTTTCCTAGTGCCGGTTTGAAGTGCCTGCCGTTTTCACTGTAAAACCGAGTTGGAGCTTGTGCCTCCCCATATATATGTATGGAGTGGAGTTGGCAAGTGAAAAGAAACTTTGTGTTCCCTTCAAGCTAGGTGAAGGACGGCTTTCACACACACACATCTCTCAGAACTGAGCATGTGGAAAGATGTTCGTTCATCCAGCACAAAGGGAACGGGTTGCAGGAGAAACCCTTACTCTGGTTTCTCAGTCTGTTTCCTAGTGCCGGTTTGAAGTGCCTGCCGTTTTCACTGTAAAACCGAGTTGGAGCTTGTACCTCCCCATATATATGTATGGAGTGGAGTTGGCAACTGAAAAGAAACTTTGTGTTCCCTTCAAGCTAGGTGAAGGACGGCTTTCACACACACTTATCTCTCAGAACTGAGCATGTGGAGAGACGTTCGTTCATCCAGCACAAAGGGAACGGGTTGCAGGAGAAACCCTTACTCTGGTTTCTCAGTCTGTTTCCTAGTGCCGGTTTGAAGTGCCTGCCGTTTTCACTGTAAAACCGAGTTGGAGCTTGTACCTCCCCATATATATGTATGGAGTGGAGTTGGCAACTGAAAAGAAACTTTGTGTTCCCTTCAAGCTAGGTGAAGGACGGCTTTCACACACACTTATCTCTCAGAACTGAGCATGTGGAGAGACGTTCGTTCATCCAGCACAAAGGGAACGGGTTGCAGGAGAAACCCTTACTCTGGTTTCTCAGTCTGTTTCCTAGTGCCGGTTTGAAGTGCCTGCCGTTTTCACTGTAAAACCGAGTTGGAGCTTGTACCTCCCCATATATATGTATGGAGTGGAGTTGGCAAGTGAAAAGAAACTTTGTGTTCCCTTCAAGCTAGGTGAAGGACGGCTTTCACACACACATCTCTCAGAACTGAGCATGTGGAGAGACGTTCGTTCATCCAGCACAAAGGGAACGGGTTGCAGGAGAAACCCTTACTCTGGTTTCTCAGTCTGTTTCCTAGTGCCGGTTTGAAGTGCCTGCCGTTTTCACTGTAAAACCGAGTTGGAGCTTGTACCTCCCCATATATATGTATGGAGTGGAGTTGGCAAGTGAAAAGAAACTTTGTGTTTCCCTTCAAGCTAGGTGAAGGACGGCTTTCACACACACACATCTCTCAGAACTGAGCATGTGGAGAGACGTTCGTTCATCCAGCACAAAGGGAACGGGTTGCAGGAGAAACCCTTACTCTGGTTTCTCAGTCTGTTTCCTAGTGCCGGTTTGAAGTGCCTGCCGTTTTCACTGTAAAACCGAGTTGGAGCTTGTACCTCCCCATATATATGTATGGAGTGGAGTTGGCAAGTGAAAAGAAACTTTGTGTTCCCTTCAAGCTAGGTGAAGGACGGCTTTCACACACACACATCTCTCAGAACTGAGCATGTGGAGAGACGTTCGTTCATCCAGCACAAAGGGAAACGGGTTGCAGGAGAAAACCCTTACTCTGGTTTCTCAGTCTGTTTCCTAGTGCCGGTTTGAAGTGCCTGCCGTTTTCACTGTAAAACCGAGTTGGAGCTTGTACCTCCCCATATATATGTATGGAGTGGAGTTGGCAACCTAAAAGAAACTTTGTGTTCCCTTCAAGCTAGGTGAAGGACGGCTTTCACACACACACATCTCTCAGAACTGAGCATGTGGAGAGACGTTCGTTCATCCAGCACAAAGGGAACGGGTTGCAGGAGAAACCCTTACTCTGGTTTCTCAGTCTGTTTCCTAGTGCCGGTTTGAAGTGCCTGCCGTTTTCACTGTAAAACCGAGTTGGAGCTTGTACCACCCCATATATATGTATGGAGTGGAGTTGGCAACTGAAAAGAAACTTTGTGTTCCCTTCAAGCTAGGTGAAGGACGGCTTTCACACACACACATCTCTCAGAACTGAGCATGTGGAGAGACGTTCGTTCATCCAGCACAAAGGGAACGGGTTGCAGGAGAAACCCTTACTCTGGTTTCTCAGTCTGTTTCCTAGTGCCGGTTTGAAGTGCCTGCCGTTTTCACTGTAAAACCGAGTTGGAGCTTGTACCTCCCCATATATATGTATGGAGTGGAGTTGGCAACCTAAAAGAAACTTTGTGTTCCCTTCAAGCTAGGTGAAGGACGGCTTTCACACACACACATCTCTCAGAACTGAGCATGTGGACAGACGTTCGTTCATCCAGCACAAAGGGAACGGGTTGCAGGAGAAACCCTTACTCTGGTTTCTCAGTCTGTTTCCTAGTGCCGGTTTGAAGTGCCTGCCGTTTTCACTGTAAAACCGAGTTGGAGCTTGTACCTCCCCATATATATGTATGGAGTGGAGTTGGCAAGTGAAAAGAAACTTTGTGTTCCCTTCAAGCTAGGTGAAGGACGGCTTTCACACACACTTATCTCTCAGAACTGAGCATGTGGAGAGACGTTCGTTCATCCAGCACAAAGGGAACGTGTTGCAGGAGAAACCCTTACTCTGGTTTCTCAGTCTGTTTCCTAGTGCCGGTTTGAAGTGCCTGCCGTTTTCACTGTAAAACCGAGTTGGAGCTTGTACCTCCCCATATATATGTATGGAGTGGAGTTGGCAAGTGAAAAGAAACTTTGTGTTCCCTTCAAGCTAGGTGAAGGACGGCTTTCACACACACACATCTCTCAGAACTGAGCATGTGGAGAGACGTTCGTTCATCCAGCACAAAGGGAACGGGTTGCAGGAGAAACCCTTACTCTGGTTTCTCAGTCTGTTTCC
Organism: Vicugna pacos; assembly: GCF_048564905.1. Lineage (NCBI taxonomy): Eukaryota > Metazoa > Chordata > Mammalia > Artiodactyla > Camelidae > Vicugna > Vicugna pacos. The sequence continues at coordinate 141,531 of NW_027328800.1, forward strand.
TAGTGCCGGTTTGAAGTGCCTGCCGTTTTCACTGTAAAACCGAGTTGGAGCTTGTACCTCCCCATATATATGTATGGAGTGGAGTTGGCAAGTGAAAAGAAACTTTGTGTTCCCTTCAAGCTAGGTGAAGGACGGCTTTCACACACACTTATCTCTCAGAACTGAGCATGTGGAGAGACGTTCGTTCATCCAGCACAAAGGGAACGGGTTGCAGGAGAAACCCTTACTCTGGTTTCTCAGTCTGTTTCCTAGTGCCGGTTTGAAGTGCCTGCCGTTTTCACTGTAAAACCGAGTTGGAGCTTGTACCTCCCCATATATATGTATGGAGTGGAGTTGGCAAGTGAAAAGAAACTTTGTGTTCCCTTCAAGCTAGGTGAAGGACGGCTTTCACACACACTTATCTCTCAGAACTGAGCATGTGGAGAGACGTTCGTTCATCCAGCACAAAGGGAACGGGTTGCAGGAGAAACCCTTACTCTGGTTTCTCAGTCTGTTTCCTAGTGCCGGTTTGAAGTGCCTGCCGTTTTCACTGTAAAACCGAGTTGGAGCTTGTACCTCCCCTTATATATGTATGGAGTGGAGTTGGCAAGTGAAAAGAAACTTTGTGTTCCCTTCAAGCTAGGTGAAGGACGGCTTTCACACACACACATCTCTCAGAACTGAGCATGTGGAGAGACGTTCGTTCATCCAGCACAAAGGGAACGGGTTGCAGGAGAAGCCCTTACTCTGGTTTCTCAGTCTGTTTCCTAGTGCCGGTTTGAAGTGCCTGCCGTTTTCACTGTAAAACCGAGTTGGAGCTTGTACCTCCCCATATATATGTATGGAGTGGAGTTGGCAAGTGAAAAGAAACTTTGTGTTCCCTTCAAGCTAGGTGAAGGACGGCTTTCACACACACTTATCTCTCAGAACTGAGCATGTGAAGAGACGTTCGTTCATCCAGCACAAAGGGAACGGGTTGCAGGAGAAACCCTTACTCTGGTTTCTCAGTCTGTTTCCTAGTGCCGGTTTGAAGTGCCTGCCGTATTCACTGTAAAACCGAGTTGGAGCTTGTACCTCCCCATATATATGTATGGAGTGGAGTTGGCAACTGAAAAGAAACTTTGTGTTCCTTTCAAGCTAGGTGAAGGTCGGCTTTCACACACACTTATCTCTCAGAACTGAGCATGTGGAGAGACGTTCGTTCATCCAGCACAAAGGGAACGGGTTGCAGGAGAAACCCTTACTCTGGTTTCTCAGTCTGTTTCCTAGTGCCGGTTTGAAGTGCCTGCCGTTTTCACTGTAAAACCGAGATGGAGCTTGTACCTCCCCATATATATGTATGGAGTGGAGTTGGCAACTGAAAAGAAACTTTGTGTTCCCTTCAAGCTAGGTGAAGGACGGCTTTCACACACACACATCTCTCAGAACTGAGCATGTGGAGAGACGTTCGTTCATCCAGCACAAAGGGAACGGGTTGCAGGAGAAACCCTTACTCTGGTTTCTCAGTCTGTTTCCTAGTGCCGGTTTGAAGTGCCTGCCGTTTTCACTGTAAAACCGAGTTGGAGCTTGTGCCTCCCCATATATATGTATGGAGTGGAGTTGGCAAGTGAAAAGAAACTTTGTGTTCCCTTCAAGCTAGGTGAAGGACGGCTTTCACACACACACATCTCTCAGAACTGAGCATGTGGAAAGATGTTCGTTCATCCAGCACAAAGGGAACGGGTTGCAGGAGAAACCCTTACTCTGGTTTCTCAGTCTGTTTCCTAGTGCCGGTTTGAAGTGCCTGCCGTTTTCACTGTAAAACCGAGTTGGAGCTTGTACCTCCCCATATATATGTATGGAGTGGAGTTGGCAAGTGAAAAGAAACTTTGTGTTCCCTTCAAGCTAGGTGAAGGACGGCTTTCACACACACACATCTCTCAGAACTGAGCATGTGGAGAGACGTTCGTTCATCCAGCACAAAGGGAACGGGTTGCAGGAGAAACCCTTACTCTGGTTTCTCAGTCTGTTTCCTAGTGCCGGTTTGAAGTGCCTGCCTTTTTCACTGTAAAACCGAGTTGGAGCTTGTACCTCCCCATATATATGTATGGAGTGGAGTTGGCAACTGAAAAGAAACTTTGTGTTCCCTTCAAGCTAGGTGAAGGACGGCTTTCACACACACTTATCTCTCAGAACTGAGCATGTGGAGAGACGTTCGTTCATCCAGCACAAAGGGAACGGGTTGCAGGAGAAACCCTTACTCTGGTTTCTCAGTCTGTTTCCTAGTGCCGGTTTGAAGTGCCTGCCGTTTTCACTGTAAAACCGAGTTGGAGCTTGTACCTCCCCATATATATGTATGGAGTGGAGTTGGCAACTGAAAAGAAACTTTGTGTTCCCTTCAAGCTAGGTGAAGGACGGCTTTCACACACACTTATCTCTCAGAACTGAGCATGTGGAGAGACGTTCGTTCATCCAGCACAAAGGGAACGGGTTGCAGGAGAAACCCTTACTCTGGTTTCTCAGTCTGTTTCCTAGTGCCGGTTTGAAGTGCCTGCCGTTTTCACTGTAAAACCGAGTTGGAGCTTGTACCTCCCCATATATATGTATGGAGTGGAGTTGGCAACTGAAAAGAAACTTTGTGTTCCCTTCAAGCTAGGTGAAGGACGGCTTTCACACACACTTATCTCTCAGAACTGAGCATGTGGAGAGACGTTCGTTCATCCAGCACAAAGGGAACGGGTTGCAGGAGAAACCCTTACTATGGTTTCTCTGTCTGTTTCCTAGTGCCGGTTTGAAGTGCCTGCCGTTTTCACTGTAAAACCGAGTTGGAGCTTGTACCTCCCCATATATATGTATGGAGTGGATTTGGCAAGTGAAAAGAAACTTTGTGTTCCCTTCAAGCTAGGTGAAGGACGGCTTTCACACACACTTATCTCTCAGAACTGAGCATGTGGAGAGACGTTCGTTCATCCAGCACAAAGGGAACGGGTTGCAGGAGAAACCCTTACTCTGGTTTCTCAGTCTGTTTCCTAGTGCCGGTTTGAAGTGCCTGCCGTTTTCACTGTAAAACCGAGTTGGAGCTTGTACCTCCCCATATATATGTATGGAGTGGAGTTGGCAACTGAGAAGAAACTTTGTGTTCCCTTCAAGCTAGGTGAAGGACGGCTTTCACACACACTTATCTCTCAGAACTGAGCATGTGGAGAGACGTTCGTTCATCCAGCACAAAGGGAACGGGTTGCAGGAGAAACCCTTACTCTGGTTTCTCAGTCTGTTTCCTAGTGCCGGTTTGAAGTGCCTGCCGTTTTCACTGTAAAACCGAGTTGGAGCTTGTACCTCCCCATATATATGTATGGAGTGGAGTTGGCAAGTGAAAAGAAACTTTGTGTTCCCTTCAAGCTAGGTGAAGGACGGCTTTCACACACACTTATCTCTCAGAACTGAGCATGTGGAGAGACGTTCGTTCATCCAGCACAAAGGGAACATGTTGCAGGAGAAACCCTTACTCTGGGTTCTCAGTCTGTTTCCTAGTGCCGGTTTGAAGTGCCTGCCGTTTTCACTGTAAAACCGAGTTGGAGCTTGTACCTCCCCATATATATGTATGGAGTGGAGTTGGCAACCTAAAAGAAACTTTGTGTTCCCTTCAAGCAAGGAGAAGGACGGCTTTCACACACACTTATCTCTCAGAACTGAGCATGTGGAGAGACGTTCGTTCATCCAGCACAAAGGGAACGGGTTGCAGGAGAAACCCTTACTCTGGTTTCTCAGTCTGTTTCCTAGTGCCGGTTTGAAGTGCCTGCCGTTTTCACTGTAAAACCGAGTTGGAGCTTGTACCACCCCATATATATGTATGGAGTGGAGTTGGCAAGTGAAAAGAAACTTTGTGTTCCCTTCAAGCTAGGTGAAGGACGGCTTTCACACACACACATCTCTCAGAACTGAGCATGTGGAGAGACGTTCGTTCACCCAGCACAAAGGGAACGGGTTGCAGGAGAAACCCTTACTCTGGTTTCTCAGTCTGTTTCCTAGTGCCGGTTTGAAGTGCCTGCCGTTTTCACTGTAAACCCGAGTTGGAGCTTGTACCTCCCCATATATATGTATGGAGTGGAGTTGGCAACTGAGAAGAAACTTTGTGTTCCCTTCAAGCTAGGTGAAGGACGGCTTTCACACACACTTATCTCTCAGAACTGAGCATGTGGAGAGACGTTCGTTCATCCAGCACAAAGGCAAAGGTTTGCAGGAGAAACCCTTACTCTGGTTTCTCAGTCTGTTTCCTAGTGCCGGTTTGAAGTGCCGGCCGTTTTCACTGTAAAACCGAGTTGGAGCTTGTACCTCCCCATATATATTTATGGAGTGGAGTTGGCAACTGAAAAGAAACTTTGTGTTCCCTTCAAGCTAGGTGAAGGACGGCTTTCACACACACTTATCTCTCAGAACTGAGCATGTGGAGAGACGTTCGTTCATCCAGCACAAAGGGAACGGGTTGCAGGAGAAACCCTTACTCTGGTTTCTCAGTCTGTTTCCTAGTGCCGGTTTGAAGTGCCTGCCGTTTTCACTGTAAAACCGAGTTGGAGCTTGTACCTCCCCATATATATGTATGGAGTGGAGTTGGCAAGTGAAAAGAAACTTTGTGTTCCCTTCAAGCTAGGTGAAGGACGGCTTTCACACACACACATCTCTCAGAACTGAGCATGTGGAGAGACGTTCGTTCATCCAGCACAAAGGGAACGGGTTGCAGGAGAAGCCCTTACTCTGGTTTCTCAGTCTGTTTCCTAGTGCCGGTTTGAAGTGCCTGCCGTTTTCACTGTAAAACCGAGTTGGAGCTTGTACCTCCCCATATATATGTATGGAGTGGAGTTGGCAACCTAAAAGAAACTTTGTGTTCCCTTCAAGCTAGGTGAAGGACGGCTTTCACACACACACATCTCTCAGAACTGAGCATGTGGAGAGACGTTCGTTCATCCAGCACAAAGGGAACGGGTTGCAGGAGAAACCCTTACTCTGGTTTCTCAGTCTGTTTCCTAGTGCCGGTTTGAAGTGCCTGCCGTTTTCACTGTAAAACCGAATTGGAGCTTGTGCCTCCCCATATATATGTATGGAGTGGAGTTGGCAACTGAAAAGAAACTTTGTGTTCCCTTCAAGCTAGGTGAAGGACGGCTTTCACACACACTTATCTCTCAGAACTGAGCATGTGGAGAGACGTTCGTTCATCCAGCACAAAGGGAACGGGTTGCAGGAGAAACCCTTACTCTGGTTTCTCAGTCTGTTTCCTAGTGCCGGTTTGAAGTGCCTGCCGTTTTCACTGTAAAACCGAGTTGGAGCTTGTACCTCCCCATATATATGTATGGAGTGGAGTTGGCAACTGAAAAGAAACTTTGTGTTCCCTTCAAGCTAGGTGAAGGACGGCTTTCACACACACTTATCTCTCAGAACTGAGCATGTGGAGAGACGTTCGTTCATCCAGCACAAAGGGAACGGGTTGCAGGAGAAACCCTTACTCTGGTTTCTCAGTCTGTTTCCTAGTGCCGGTTTGAAGTGCCTGCCGTATTCACTGTAAAACCGAGTTGGAGCTTGTACCTCCCCATATATATGTATGGAGTGGAGTTGGCAAGTGAAAAGAAACTTTGTGTTCCCTTCAAGCTAGGTGAAGGACGGCTTTCACACACACACATCTCTCAGAACTGAGCATGTGGAGAGACGTTCGTTCATCCAGCACAAAGGGAACGGGTTGCAGGAGAAACCCTTACTCTGGTTTCTCAGTCTGTTTCCTAGTGCCGGTTTGAAGTGCCTGCCGTTTTCACTGTAAAACCGAGTTGGAGCTTGTACCTCCCCATATATATGTATGGAGTGGAGTTGGCAACTGAGAAGAAACTTTGTGTTCCCTTCAAGCTAGGTGAAGGACGGCTTTCACACACACTTATCTCTCAGAACTGAGCATGTGGAGAGACGTTCGTTCATCCAGCACAAAGGCAAAGGTTTGCAGGAGAAACCCTTACTCTGGTTTCTCAGTCTGTTTCCTAGTGCCGGTTTGAAGTGCCTGCCGTTTTCACTGGAAAACCGAGTTGGAGCTTGTACCTCCCCATATATATGTATGGAGTGGAGTTGGCAACTGAAAAGAAACTTTGTGTTCCCTTCAAGCTAGGTGAAGGACGGCTTTCACACACAATTATCTCTCAGAACTGAGCATGTGGAGAGACGTTCGTTCATCCAGCACAAAGGGAACGGGTTGCAGGAGAAACCCTTACTCTGGTTTCTCAGTCTGTTTCCTAGTGCCGGTTTGAAGTGCCTGCCGTTTTCACTGTAAAACCGAGTTGGAGCTTGTACCTCCCCATATATATGTATGGAGTGGAGTTGGCAAGTGAAAAGAAACTTTGTGTTCCCTTCAAGCTAGGTGAAGGACGGATTTCACACACACACATCTCTCAGAACTGAGCATGTGGAGAGACGTTCGTTCATCCAGCACAAAGGGAACGTGTTTGCAGGAGAAACCCTTACTCTGGTTTCTCAGTCTGTTTCCTAGTGCCGGTTTGAAGTGCCTGCCGTTTTCACTGTAAAACCGAGTTGGAGCTTGTACCTCCCCATATATATGTATGGAGTGGAGTTGGCAAGTGAAAAGAAACTTTGTGTTCCCTTCAAGCTAGGTGAAGGACGGCTTTCACACACACACATCTCTCAGAACTGAGCATGTGGAGAGACGTTCGTTCATCCAGCACAAAGGGAACGGGTTGCAGGGGAAACCCTTACTCTGGTTTCTCAGTCTGTTTCCTAGTGCCGGTTTGAAGTGCCTGCCGTTTTCACTGTAAAACCGAGTTGGAGCTTGTACCTCCCCATATATATGTATGGAGTGGAGTTGGCAACCTAAAAGAAACTTTGTGTTCCCTTCAAGCTAGGTGAAGGACGGCTTTCACACACACACATCTCTCAGAACTGAGCATGTGGAGAGACGTTCGTTCATCCAGCACAAAGGGAACGGGTTGCAGGAGAAACCCTTACTCTGGTTTCTCAGTCTGTTTCCTAGTGCCGGTTTGAAGTGCCTGCCGTTTTCACTGTAAAACCGAGTTGGAGCTTGTACCTCCCCATATATATGTATGGAGTGGAGTTGGCAACTGAAAAGAAACTTTGTGTTCCCTTCAAGCTAGGTGAAGGACGGCTTTCACACACACTTATCTCTCAGAACTGAGCATGTGGAGAGACGTTCGTTCATCCAGCACAAAGGGAACGGGTTGCAGGAGAAACCCTTACTCTGGTTTCTCAGTCTGTTTCCTAGTGCCGGTTTGAAGTGCCTGCCGTTTTCACTGTAAAACCGAGTTGGAGCTTGTACCTCCCCATATATATGTATGGAGTGGAGTTGGCAACTGAAAAGAAACTTTGTGTTCCCTTCAAGCTAGGTGAAGGACGGCTTTCACACACACACATCTCTCAGAACTGAGCATGTGGAGAGACGTTCGTTCATCCAGCACAAAGGGAACGGGTTGCAGGAGAAACCCTTACTCTGGTTTCTCAGTCTGTTTCCTAGTGCCGGTTTGAAGTGCCTGCCGTTTTCACTGTAAAACCGAGTTGGAGCTTGTACCTCCCCATATATATGTATGGAGTGGAGTTGGCAAGTGAAAAGAAACTTTGTGTTCCCTTCAAGCTAGGTGAAGGACGGCTTTCACACACACACATCTCTCAGAACTGAGCATGTGGAGAGACGTTCGTTCATCCAGCACAAAGGGAACGGGTTGCAGGAGAAACCCTTACTCTGGTTTCTCAGTCTGTTTCCTAGTGCCGGTTTGAAGTGCCTGCCGTTTTCACTGTAAAACCGAGTTGGAGCTTGTACCTCCCCATATATATGTATGGAGTGGAGTTGGCAAGTGAAAAGAAACTTTGTGTTCCCTTCAAGCTAGGTGAAGGACGGCTTTCACACACACACATCTCTCAGAACTGAGCATGTGGAGAGACGTTCGTTCATCCAGCACAAAGGGAACGGGTTGCAGGAGAAGCCCTTACTCTGGTTTCTCAGTCTGTTTCCTAGTGCCGGTTTGAAGTGCCTGCCGTTTTCACTGTAAAACCGAGTTGGAGCTTGTACCTCCCCATATATATGTATGGAGTGGAGTTGGCAAGTGAAAAGAAACTTTGTGTTCCCTTCAAGCTAGTTGAAGGACGGCTTTCACACACACTTATCTCTCAGAACTGAGCATGTGGAGAGACGTTCGTTCATCCAGCACAAAGGGAACGGGTTGCAGGAGAAACCCTTACTCTGGTTTCTCAGTCTGTTTCCTAGTGCCGGTTTGAAGTGCCTGCCGTATTCACTGTAAAACCGAGTTGGAGCTTGTACCTCCCCATATATATGTATGGATTGGAGTTGGCAACTGAAAAGAAACTTTGTGTTCCCTTCAAGCTAGGTGAAGGACGGCTTTCACACACACTTATCTCTCAGAACTGAGTATGTGGAGAGACGTTCGTTCATCCAGCACAAAGGGAACGGGTTGCAGGGGAAGCCCTTACTGTGGTTTCTCAGTCTGTTTCCTAGTGCCGGTTTGAAGTGCCTGCCGTTTTCACTGTAAAACCGAGTTGGAGCTTGTACCTCCCCATATATATGTATGGAGTGGAGTTGGCAAGTGAAAAGAAACTTTGTGTTCCCTTCAAGCTAGGTGAAGGACGGCTTTCACACACACACATCTCTCAGAACTGAGCATGTGGAGAGACGTTCGTTCACCCAGCACAAAGGGAACGGGTTGCAGGAGAAGCCCTTACTCTGGTTTCTCAGTCTGTTTCCTAGTGCCGGTTTGAAGTGCCTGCCGTTTTCACTGTAAAACCGAGTTGGAGCTTGTACCTCCCCATATATATGTATGGAGTGGAGTTGGCAACCTAAAAGAAACTTTGTGTTCCCTTCAAGCTAGGTGAAGGACGGCTTTCACACACACTTCTTTCTCAGAACTGAGCATGTGGAGAGACGTTCGTTCATCCAGCACAAAGGGAACGGGTTGCAGGAGAAACCCTTACTCTGGTTTCTCAGTCTGTTTCCTAGTGCCGGTTTGAAGTGCCTGCCGTATTCACTGTAAAACCGAGTTGGAGCTTGTACCTCCCCATATATATGTATGGAGTGGAGTTGGCAACTGAAAAGAAACTTTGTGTTCCTTTCAAGCTAGGTGAAGGACGGCTTTCACACACACTTATCTCTCAGAACTGAGCATGTGGAGAGACGTTCGTTCATCCAGCACAAAGGGAACGGGTTGCAGGAGAAACCCTTACTCTGGTTTCTCAGTCTGTTTCCTAGTGCCGGTTTGAAGTGCCTGCCGTTTTCACTGTAAAACCGAGTTGGAGCTTGTACCTCCCCATATATATGTATGGAGTGGAGTTGGCAAGTGAAAAGAAACTTTGTGTTCCCTTCAAGCAGGTGAAGGACGGCTTTCACACACACACATCTCTCAGAACTGAGCATGTGGAGAGACGTTCGTTCATCCAGCACAAAGGGAACGGGTTGCAGGAGAAACCCTTACTCTGGTTTCTCAGTCTGTTTCCTAGTGCCGGTTTGAAGTGCCTGCCGTTTTCACTGTAAAACCGAGTTGGAGCTTGTACCTCCCCATATATATGTATGGAGTGGAGTTGGCAAGTGAAAAGAAACTTTGTGTTCCCTTCAAGCTAGGTGAAGGACGGCTTTCACACACACACATCTCTCAGAACTGAGCATGTGGAGAGACGTTCGTTCACCCAGCACAAAGGGAACGGGTTGCAGGAGAAACCCTTACTCTGGTTTCTCAGTCTGTTTCCTAGTGCCGGTTTGAAGTGCCTGCCGTTTTCACTGGAAAACCGAGTTGGAGCTTGTACCTCCCCATATATATGTATGGAGTGGAGTTGGCAACTGAAAAGAAACTTTGTGTTCCCTTCAAGCTAGGTGAAGGACGGCTTTCACACACTCTTCTCTCTCAGAACTGAGTATGTGGAGAGACGTTCGTTCATCCAGCACAAAGGGAACGGGTTGCAGGAGAAACCCTTACTCTGGTTTCTCAGTCTGTTTCCTAGTGCCGGTTTGAAGTGCCTGCCGTTTTCACTGTAAAACCGAGTTGGAGCTTGTACCTCCCCATATATATGTAAGGAGTGGATTTGGCAACTGAGAAGAAACTTTGTGTTCCCTTCAAGCTAGGTGAAGGACGGCTTTCACCCACACACATCTCTCAGAACAGAGCATGTGGAGAGACGTTCGTTCACCCAGCACAAAGGGAACGGGTTGCAGGAGAAACCCTTACTCTGGTTTCTCAGTCTGTTTCCTAGTGCCGGTTTGAAGTGCCTGCCGTTTTCACTGTAAAACCGAGTTGGAGCTTGTACCTCCCCATATATATGTATGGAGTGGAGTTGGCAACTGAAAAGAAACTTTGTGTTCCCTTCAAGCTAGGTGAAGGACGGCTTTCACACACAATTATCTCTCAGAACTGAGCATGTGGAGAGACGTTCGTTCATCCAGCACAAAGGGAACGGGTTGCAGGAGAAACCCTTACTCTGGTTTCTCAGTCTGTTTCCTAGTGCCGGTTTGAAGTGCCTGCCGTTTTCACTGTAAAACCGAGTTGGAGCTTGTACCTCCCCATATATATGTATGGAGTGGAGTTGGCAAGTGAAAAGAAACTTTGTGTTCCCTTCAAGCTAGGTGAAGGACGGATTTCACACACACACATCTCTCAGAACTGAGCATGTGGAGAGACGTTCGTTCATCCAGCACAAAGGGAACGTGTTGCAGGAGAAACCCTTACTCTGGTTTCTCAGTCTGTTTCCTAGTGCCGGTTTGAAGTGCCTGCCGTTTTCACTGTAAAACCGAGTTGGAGCTTGTACCTCCCCATATATATGTATGGAGTGGAGTTGGCAAGTGAAAAGAAACTTTGTGTTCCCTTCAAGCTAGGTGAAGGACGGCTTTCACACACACACATCTCTCAGAACTGAGCATGTGGAGAGACGTTCGTTCATCCAGCACAAAGGGAACGGGTTGCAGGGGAAACCCTTACTCTGGTTTCTCAGTCTGTTTCCTAGTGCCGGTTTGAAGTGCCTGCCGTTTTCACTGTAAAACCGAGTTGGAGCTTGTACCTCCCCATATATATGTATGGAGTGGAGTTGGCAACCTAAAAGAAACTTTGTGTTCCCTTCAAGCTAGGTGAAGGACGGCTTTCACACACACACATCTCTCAGAACTGAGCATGTGGAGAGACGTTCGTTCATCCAGCACAAAGGGAACGGGTTGCAGGAGAAACCCTTACTCTGGTTTCTCAGTCTGTTTCCTAGTGCCGGTTTGAAGTGCCTGCCGTTTTCACTGTAAAACCGAGTTGGAGCTTGTACCTCCCCATATATATGTATGGAGTGGAGTTGGCAACTGAAAAGAAACTTTGTGTTCCCTTCAAGCTAGGTGAAGGACGGCTTTCACACACACTTATCTCTCAGAACTGAGCATGTGGAGAGACGTTCGTTCATCCAGCACAAAGGGAACGGGTTGCAGGAGAAACCCTTACTCTGGTTTCTCAGTCTGTTTCCTAGTGCCGGTTTGAAGTGCCTGCCGTTTTCACTGTAAAACCGAGTTGGAGCTTGTACCTCCCCATATATATGTATGGAGTGGAGTTGGCAAGTGAAAAGAAACTTTGTGTTCCCTTCAAGCTAGGTGAAGGACGGATTTCACACACACACATCTCTCAGAACTGAGCATGTGGAGAGACGTTCGTTCATCCAGCACAAAGGGAACGTGTTGCAGGAGAAACCCTTACTCTGGTTTCTCAGTCTGTTTCCTAGTGCCGGTTTGAAGTGCCTGCCGTTTTCACTGTAAAACCGAGTTGGAGCTTGTACCTCCCCATATATATGTATGGAGTGGAGTTGGCAAGTGAAAAGAAACTTTGTGTTCCCTTCAAGCTAGGTGAAGGACGGCTTTCACACACACACATCTCTCAGAACTGAGCATGTGGAGAGACGTTCGTTCATCCAGCACAAAGGGAACGGGTTGCAGGGGAAACCCTTACTCTGGTTTCTCAGTCTGTTTCCTAGTGCCGGTTTGAAGTGCCTGCCGTTTTCACTGTAAAACCGAGTTGGAGCTTGTACCTCCCCATATATATGTATGGAGTGGAGTTGGCAACCTAAAAGAAACTTTGTGTTCCCTTCAAGCTAGGTGAAGGACGGCTTTCACACACACACATCTCTCAGAACTGAGCATGTGGAGAGACGTTCGTTCATCCAGCACAAAGGGAACGGGTTGCAGGAGAAACCCTTACTCTGGTTTCTCAGTCTGTTTCCTAGTGCCGGTTTGAAGTGCCTGCCGTTTTCACTGTAAAACCGAGTTGGAGCTTGTACCTCCCCATATATATGTATGGAGTGGAGTTGGCAACTGAAAAGAAACTTTGTGTTCCCTTCAAGCTAGGTGAAGGACGGCTTTCACACACACTTATCTCTCAGAACTGAGCATGTGGAGAGACGTTCGTTCATCCAGCACAAAGGGAACGGGTTGCAGGAGAAACCCTTACTCTGGTTTCTCAGTCTGTTTCCTAGTGCCGGTTTGAAGTGCCTGCCGTTTTCACTGTAAAACCGAGTTGGAGCTTGTACCTCCCCATATATATGTATGGAGTGGAGTTGGCAACTGAAAAGAAACTTTGTGTTCCCTTCAAGCTAGGTGAAGGACGGCTTTCACACACACACATCTCTCAGAACTGAGCATGTGGAGAGACGTTCGTTCATCCAGCACAAAGGGAACGGGTTGCAGGAGAAACCCTTACTCTGGTTTCTCAGTCTGTTTCCTAGTGCCGGTTTGAAGTGCCTGCCGTTTTCACTGTAAAACCGAGTTGGAGCTTGTACCTCCCCATATATATGTATGGAGTGGAGTTGGCAAGTGAAAAGAAACTTTGTGTTCCCTTCAAGCTAGGTGAAGGACGGCTTTCACACACACACATCTCTCAGAACTGAGCATGTGGAGAGACGTTCGTTCATCCAGCACAAAGGGAACGGGTTGCAGGAGAAACCCTTACTCTGGTTTCTCAGTCTGTTTCCTAGTGCCGGTTTGAAGTGCCTGCCGTTTTCACTGTAAAACCGAGTTGGAGCTTGTACCTCCCCATATATATGTATGGAGTGGAGTTGGCAAGTGAAAAGAAACTTTGTGTTCCCTTCAAGCTAGGTGAAGGACGGCTTTCACACACACACATCTCTCAGAACTGAGCATGTGGAGAGACGTTCGTTCATCCAGCACAAAGGGAACGGGTTGCAGGAGAAGCCCTTACTCTGGTTTCTCAGTCTGTTTCCTAGTGCCGGTTTGAAGTGCCTGCCGTTTTCACTGTAAAACCGAGTTGGAGCTTGTACCTCCCCATATATATGTATGGAGTGGAGTTGGCAAGTGAAAAGAAACTTTGTGTTCCCTTCAAGCTAGTTGAAGGACGGCTTTCACACACACTTATCTCTCAGAACTGAGCATGTGGAGAGACGTTCGTTCATCCAGCACAAAGGGAACGGGTTGCAGGAGAAACCCTTACTCTGGTTTCTCAGTCTGTTTCCTAGTGCCGGTTTGAAGTGCCTGCCGTATTCACTGTAAAACCGAGTTGGAGCTTGTACCTCCCCATATATATGTATGGATTGGAGTTGGCAACTGAAAAGAAACTTTGTGTTCCCTTCAAGCTAGGTGAAGGACGGCTTTCACACACACTTATCTCTCAGAACTGAGTATGTGGAGAGACGTTCGTTCATCCAGCACAAAGGGAACGGGTTGCAGGGGAAGCCCTTACTGTGGTTTCTCAGTCTGTTTCCTAGTGCCGGTTTGAAGTGCCTGCCGTTTTCACTGTAAAACCGAGTTGGAGCTTGTACCTCCCCATATATATGTATGGAGTGGAGTTGGCAAGTGAAAAGAAACTTTGTGTTCCCTTCAAGCTAGGTGAAGGACGGCTTTCACACACACACATCTCTCAGAACTGAGCATGTGGAGAGACGTTCGTTCACCCAGCACAAAGGGAACGGGTTGCAGGAGAAGCCCTTACTCTGGTTTCTCAGTCTGTTTCCTAGTGCCGGTTTGAAGTGCCTGCCGTTTTCACTGTAAAACCGAGTTGGAGCTTGTACCTCCCCATATATATGTATGGAGTGGAGTTGGCAACCTAAAAGAAACTTTGTGTTCCCTTCAAGCTAGGTGAAGGACGGCTTTCACACACACTTCTTTCTCAGAACTGAGCATGTGGAGAGACGTTCGTTCATCCAGCACAAAGGGAACGGGTTGCAGGAGAAACCCTTACTCTGGTTTCTCAGTCTGTTTCCTAGTGCCGGTTTGAAGTGCCTGCCGTATTCACTGTAAAACCGAGTTGGAGCTTGTACCTCCCCATATATATGTATGGAGTGGAGTTGGCAACTGAAAAGAAACTTTGTGTTCCTTTCAAGCTAGGTGAAGGACGGCTTTCACACACACTTATCTCTCAGAACTGAGCATGTGGAGAGACGTTCGTTCATCCAGCACAAAGGGAACGGGTTGCAGGAGAAACCCTTACTCTGGTTTCTCAGTCTGTTTCCTAGTGCCGGTTTGAAGTGCCTGCCGTTTTCACTGTAAAACCGAGTTGGAGCTTGTACCTCCCCATATATATGTATGGAGTGGAGTTGGCAAGTGAAAAGAAACTTTGTGTTCCCTTCAAGCAGGTGAAGGACGGCTTTCACACACACACATCTCTCAGAACTGAGCATGTGGAGAGACGTTCGTTCATCCAGCACAAAGGGAACGGGTTGCAGGAGAAACCCTTACTCTGGTTTCTCAGTCTGTTTCCTAGTGCCGGTTTGAAGTGCCTGCCGTTTTCACTGTAAAACCGAGTTGGAGCTTGTACCTCCCCATATATATGTATGGAGTGGAGTTGGCAAGTGAAAAGAAACTTTGTGTTCCCTTCAAGCTAGGTGAAGGACGGCTTTCACACACACACATCTCTCAGAACTGAGCATGTGGAGAGACGTTCGTTCACCCAGCACAAAGGGAACGGGTTGCAGGAGAAACCCTTACTCTGGTTTCTCAGTCTGTTTCCTAGTGCCGGTTTGAAGTGCCTGCCGTTTTCACTGGAAAACCGAGTTGGAGCTTGTACCTCCCCATATATATGTATGGAGTGGAGTTGGCAACTGAAAAGAAACTTTGTGTTCCCTTCAAGCTAGGTGAAGGACGGCTTTCACACACTCTTCTCTCTCAGAACTGAGTATGTGGAGAGACGTTCGTTCATCCAGCACAAAGGGAACGGGTTGCAGGAGAAACCCTTACTCTGGTTTCTCAGTCTGTTTCCTAGTGCCGGTTTGAAGTGCCTGCCGTTTTCACTGTAAAACCGAGTTGGAGCTTGTACCTCCCCATATATATGTAAGGAGTGGATTTGGCAACTGAGAAGAAACTTTGTGTTCCCTTCAAGCTAGGTGAAGGACGGCTTTCACCCACACACATCTCTCAGAACAGAGCATGTGGAGAGACGTTCGTTCACCCAGCACAAAGGGAACGGGTTGCAGGAGAAACCCTTACTCTGGTTTCTCAGTCTGTTTCCTAGTGCCGGTTTGAAGTGCCTGCCGTTTTCACTGTAAAACCGAGTTGGAGCTTGTACCTCCCCATATATATGTATGGAGTGGAGTTGGCAACTGAAAAGAAACTTTGTGTTCCCTTCAAGCTAGGTGAAGGACGGCTTTCACACACACTTCTCTCTCAGAACTGAGTATGTGGAGAGACGTTCGTTCATCCAGCACAAAGGGAACGGGTTGCAGGAGAAGCCCTTACTCTGGTTTCTCAGTCTGTTTCCTAGTGCCGGTTTGAAGTGCCTGCCGTTTTCACTGTAAAACCGAGTTGGAGCTTGTACCTCCCCATATATATGTATGGAGTGGAGTTGGCAAGTGAAAAGAAACTTTGTGTTCCCTTCAAGCTAGGTGAAGGACGGCTTTCACACACACTTATCTCTCAGAACTGAGCATGTGGAGAGACGTTCGTTCATCCAGCACAAAGGGAACGGGTTGCAGGAGAAGCCCTTACTCTGGTTTCTCAGTCTGTTTCCTAGTGCCGGTTTGAAGTGCCTGCCGTTTTCACTGTAAAACCGAGTTGGAGCTTGTACCTCCCCATATATATGTATGGAGTGGAGTTGGCAACTGAAAAGAAACTTTGTGTTCCCTTCAAGCTAGGTGAAGGACGGCTTTCACACACACTTATCTCTCAGAACTGAGTATGTGGAGAGACGTTCGTTCATCCAGCACAAAGGGAACGGGTTGCAGGAGAAACCCTTACTCTGGTTTCTCAGTCTGTTTCCTAGTGCCGGTTTGAAGTGCCTGCCGATTTCACTGTAAAACCGAGTTGGAACTTGTACCTCCCCATATATATGTATGGAGTGGTGTTGGCAACTGAAAAGAAACTTTGTGTTCCCTTCAAGCTAGGTGAAGGACGGCTTTCACACACACACATCTCTCAGAACTGAGCATGTGGAGAGACGTTCGTTCATCCAGCACAAAGGGAAAGGGTTGCAGGAGAAGCCCTTACTCTGGTTTCTCAGTCTGTTTCCTAGTGCCGGTTTGAAGTGCCTGCCGTTTTCACTGTAAAACCGAGTTGGAGCTTGTACCTCCCCATATATATGTATGGAGTGGAGTTGACAACTGAAAAGAAACTTTGTGTTCCCTTGAAGCTAGTTGAAGGACGGCTTTCACACACACTTATCTCTCAGAACTGAGCATGTGGAGAGACGTTCGTTCATCCAGCACAAAGGGAACGGGTTGCAGGAGAAACCCTTACTCTGGTTTCTCAGTCTGTTTCCTAGTGCCGGTTTGAAGTGCCTGCCGTTTTCACTGTAAAACCGAGTTGGAGCTTGTACCTCCCCATATATATGTATGGAGTGGAGTTGGCAACTGAAAAGAAACTTTGTGTTCCCTTCAAGCTAGGTGAAGGACGGCTTTCACACACACTTATCTCTCAGAACTGAGTATATGGAGAGACGTTCGTTCATCCAGCACAAAGGGAACGGGTTGCAGGAGAAGCCCTTACTGTGGTTTCTCAGTCTGTTTCCTAGTGCCGGTTTGAAGTGCCTGCCGTTTTCACTGTAAAACCGAGTTGGAGCTTGTACCTCCCCATATATATGTATGGAGTGGAGTTGGCAAGTGAAAAGAAACTTTGTGTTCCCTTCAAGCTAGGTGAAGGACGGCTTTCACACACACACATCTCTCAGAACTGAGCATGTGGAGAGACGTTCGTTCACCCAGCACAAAGGGAACGGGTTGCAGGAGAAGCCCTTACTCTGGTTTCTCAGTCTGTTTCCTAGTGCCGGTTTGAAGTGCCTGCCGTTTTCACTGTAAAACCGAGTTGGAGCTTGTACCTCCCCATATATATGTATGGAGTGGAGTTGGCAAGTGAAAAGAAACTTTGTGTTCCCTTCAAGCTAGGTGAAGGACGGCTTTCACACACACTTCTCTCTCAGAACTGAGCATGTGGAGAGACGTTCGTTCATCCAGCACAAAGGGAACGGGTTGCAGGAGAAACCCTTACTCTGGTTTCTCAGTCTGTTTCCTAGTGCCGGTTTGAAGTGCCTGCCGTTTTCACTGTAAAACCGAGTTGGAGCTTGTACCTCCCCATATATATGTATGGAGTGGAGTTGGCAAGTGAAAAGAAACTTTGTGTTCCCTTCAAGCTAGGTGAAGGACGGCTTTCACACACACACATCTCTCAGAACTGAGCATGTGGAGAGACGTTCGTTCACCCAGCACAAAGGGAACGGGTTGCAGGAGAAACCCTTACTCTGGTTTCTCAGTCTGTTTCCTAGTGCCGGTTTGAAGTGCCTGCCGTTTTCACTGTAAAACCGAGTTGGAGCTTGTACCTCCCCATATATATGTATGGAGTGGAGTTGGCAACTGAGAAGAAACTTTGTGTTCCCTTCAAGCTAGGTGAAGGACGGCTTTCACCCACACACATCTCTCAGAACAGAGCATGTGGAGAGACGTTCGTTCACCCAGCACAAAGGGAACGGGTTGCAGGAGAAACCCTTACTCTGGTTTCTCAGTCTGTTTCCTAGTGCCGGTTTGAAGTGCCTGCCGTTTTCACTGTAAAACCGAGTTGGAGCTTGTACCTCCCCATATATATGTATGGAGTGGAGTTGGCAAGTGAAAAGAAACTTTGTGTTCCCTTCAAGCTAGGTGAAGGACGGCTTTCACACACATTTATCTCTCAGAACTGAGCATGTGGAGAGACGTTCGTTCATCCAGCACAAAGGGAACGGGTTGCAGGAGAAGCCCTTACTCTGGTTTCTCAGTCTGTTTCCTAGTGCCGGTTTGAAGTGCCTGCCGTTTTCACTGTAAAACCGAGTTGGAGCTTGTACCTCCCCATATATATGTATGGAGTGGAGTTGGCAAGTGAAAAGAAACTTTGTGTTCCCTTCAAGCTAGTTGAAGGACGGCTTTCACACACACTTATCTCTCAGAACTGAGCATGTGGAGAGACGTTCGTTCATCCAGCACAAAGGGAACGGGTTGCAGGAGAAACCCTTACTCTGGTTTCTCAGTCTGTTTCCTAGTGCCGGTTTGAAGTGCCTGCCGTATTCACTGTAAAACCGAGTTGGAGCTTGTACCTCCCCATATATATGTATGGAGTGGATTTGGCAACTGAAAAGAAACTTTGTGTTCCCTTCAAGCTAGGTGAAGGACGGCTTTCACACACACTTATCTCTCAGAACTGAGTATGTGGAGAGACGTTCGTTCATCCAGCACAAAGGGAACGGGATGCAGGAGAAGCCCTTACTGTGGTTTCTCAGTCTGTTTCCTAGTGCCGGTTTGAAGTGCCTGCCGTTTTCACTGTAAAACCGAGTTGGAGCTTGTACCTCCCCATATATATGTATGGAGTGGAGTTGGCAAGTGAAAAGAAACTTTGTGTTCCCTTCAAGCTAGGTGAAGGACGGCTTTCACACACACACATCTCTCAGAACTGAGCATGTGGAGAGACGTTCGTTCACCCAGCACAAAGGGAACGGGTTGCAGGAGAAGCCCTTACTCTGGTTTCTCAGTCTGTTTCCTAGTGCCGGTTTGAAGTGCCTGCCGTTTTCACTGTAAAACCGAGTTGGAGCTTGTACCTCCCCATATATATGTATGGAGTGGAGTTGGCAAGTGAAAAGAAACTTTGTGTTCCCTTCAAGCTAGGTGAAGGACGGCTTTCACACACACTTCTCTCTCAGAACTGAGCATGTGGACAGACGTTCGTTCATCCAGCACAAAGGGAACGGGTTGCAGGAGAAACCCTTACTCTGGTTTCTCAGTCTGTTTCCTAGTGCCGGTTTGAAGTGCCTGCCGTATTCACTGTAAAACCGAGTTGGAGCTTGTACCTCCCCATATATATGTATGGAGTGGAGTTGGCAACTGAAAAGAAACTTTGTGTTCCTTTCAAGCTAGGTGAAGGACGGCTTTCACACACACTTATCTCTCAGAACTGAGCATGTGGAGAGACGTTCGTTCATCCAGCACAAAGGGAACGGGTTGCAGGAGAAACCCTTACTCTGGTTTCTCAGTCTGTTTCCTAGTGCCGGTTTGAAGTGCCTGCCGTTTTCACTGTAAAACCGAGTTGGAGCTTGTACCTCCCCATATATATGTATGGAGTGGAGTTGGCAAGTGAAAAGAAACTTTGTGTTCCCTTCAAGCTAGGTGAAGGACGGCTTTCACACACACACATCTCTCAGAACTGAGCATGTGGAGAGACGTTCGTTCATCCAGCACAAAGGGAACGGGTTGCAGGAGAAGCCCTTACTGTGGTTTCTCAGTCTGTTTCCTAGTGCCGGTTTGAAGTGCCTGCCGTTTTCACTGTAAAACCGAGTTGGAGCTTGTACCTCCCCATATATATGTATGGAATGGAGTTGGCAAGTGAAAAGAATCTTTGTGTTCCCTTCAAGCTAGGTGAAGGACGGCTTTCACACACACTTATCTCTCAGAACTGAGCATGTGGAGAGACGTTCGTTCATCCAGCACAAAGGGAACGGGTTGCAGGAGAAACCCTTACTCTGGTTTCTCAGTCTGTTTCCTAGTGCCGGTTTGAAGTGCCTGCCGTATTCACTGTAAAACCGAGTTGGAGCTTGTACCTCCCCATATATATGTATGGAGTGGAGTTGGCAACTGAAAAGAAACTTTGTGTTCCTTTCAAGCTAGGTGAAGGACGGCTTTCACACACACTCATCTCTCAGAACTGAGTATGTGGAGAGACGTTCGTTCATCCAGCACAAAGGGAACGGGTTGCAGGAGAAGCCCTTACTCTGGTTTCTCAGTCTGTTTCCTAGTGCCGGTTTGAAGTGCCTGCCGTTTTCACTGTAAAACCGAGTTGGAGCTTGTACCTCCCCATATATATGTATGGAGTGGAGTTGGCAAGTTAAAAGAAACTTTGTGTTCCCTTCAAGCTAGGTGAAGGACGGCTTTCACACACACACATCTCTCAGAACTGAGCATGTGGAGAGACGTTCGTTCATCCAGCACAAAAGGAACGGGTTGCAGGAGAAGCCCTTACTCTGGTTTCTCAGTCTGTTTCCTAGTGCCGGTTTGAAGTGCCTGCCGTTTTCACTGTAAAACCGAGTTGGAGCTTGTACCTCCCCATATATATGTATGGAGTGGAGTTGGCAACCTAAAAGAAACTTTGTGTTCCCTTCAAGCTAGGTGAAGGACGGCTTTCACACACACTTCTTTCTCAGAACTGAGCATGTGGAGAGACGTTCGTTCATCCAGCACAAAGGGAACGGGTTGCAGGAGAAACCCTTACTCTGGTTTCTCAGTCTGTTTCCTAGTGCCGGTTTGAAGTGCCTGCCGTATTCACTGTAAAACCGAGTTGGAGCTTGTACCTCCCCATATATATGTATGGAGTGGAGTTGGCAACTGAAAAGAAACTTTGTGTTCCTTTCAAGCTAGGTGAAGGACGGCTTTCACACACACTTATCTCTCAGAACTGAGCATGTGGAGAGACGTTCGTTCATCCAGCACAAAGGGAACGGGTTGCAGGAGAAACCCTTACTCTGGTTTCTCAGTCTGTTTCCTAGTGCCGGTTTGAAGTGCCTGCCGTTTTCACTGTAAAACCGAGTTGGAGCTTGTACCTCCCCATATATATGTATGGAGTGGAGTTGGCAAGTGAAAAGAAACTTTGTGTTCCCTTCAAGCTAGGTGAAGGACGGCTTTCACACACACACATCTCTCAGAACTGAGCATGTGGAGAGACGTTCGTTCATCCAGCACAAAGGGAACGGGTTGCAGGAGAAACCCTTACTCTGGTTTCTCAGTCTGTTTCCTAGTGCCGGTTTGAAGTGCCTGCCGTTTTCACTGTAAAACCGAGTTGGAGCTTGTACCTCCCCATATATATGTATGGAGTGGAGTTGGCAAGTGAAAAGAAACTTTGTGTTCCCTTCAAGCTAGGTGAAGGACGGCTTTCACACACACACATCTCTCAGAACTGAGCATGTGGAGAGACGTTCGTTCACCCAGCACAAAGGGAACGGGTTGCAGGAGAAACCCTTACTCTGGTTTCTCAGTCTGTTTCCTAGTGCCGGTTTGAAGTGCCTGCCGTTTTCACTGGAAAACCGAGTTGGAGCTTGTACCTCCCCATATATATGTATGGAGTGGAGTTGGCAACTGAAAAGAAACTTTGTGTTCCCTTCAAGCTAGGTGAAGGACGGCTTTCACACACACTTCTCTCTCAGAACTGAGTATGTGGAGAGACGTTCGTTCATCCAGCACAAAGGGAACGGGTTGCAGGAGAAACCCTTACTCTGGTTTCTCAGTCTGTTTCCTAGTGCCGGTTTGAAGTCCCTGCCGATTTCACTGTAAAACCGAGTTGGAACTTGTACCTCCCCATATATATGTATGGAGTGGTGTTGGCACCTGAAAAGAAACTTTGTGTTCCCTTCAAGCTAGGTGAAGGACGGCTTTCACACACACACATCTCTCAGAATTGAGCATGTGGAGAGACGTTCGTTCATCCAGCACAAAGGGAACGGGTTGCAGGAGAAGCCCTTACTCTGGTTTCTCAGTCTGTTTCCTAGTGCCGGTTTGAAGTGCCTGCCGTATTCACTGTAAAACCGAGTTGGAGCTTGTACCTCCCCATATATATGTATGGAGTGGAGTTGGCAACTGAAAAGAAACTTTGTGTTCCCTTCAAGCTAGGTGAAGGACGGCTTTCACACACACACATCTCTCAGAACTGAGCATGTGGAGAGACGTTCGTTCATCCAGCACAAAGGGAACGGGTTGCAGGAGAAACCCTTACTCTGGTTTCTCAGTCTGTTTCCTAGTGCCGGTTTGAAGTGCCTGCCGTTTTCACTGTAAAACCGAGTTGGAGCTTGTACCTCCCCATATATATGTATGGAGTGGATTTGGCAACTGAGAAGAAACTTTGTGTTCCCTTCAAGCTAGGTGAAGGACGGCTTTCACCCACACACATCTCTCAGAACAGAGCATGTGGAGAGACGTTCGTTCACCCAGCACAAAGGGAACGGGTTGCAGGAGAAACCCTTACTCTGGTTTCTCAGTCTGTTTCCTAGTGCCGGTTTGAAGTGCCTGCCGTTTTCACTGTAAAACCGAGTTGGAGCTTGTACCTCCCCATATATATGTATGGAGTGGAGTTGGCAACTGAAAAGAAACTTTGTGTTCCCTTCAAGCTAGGTGAAGGACGGCTTTCACACACACTTCTCTCTCAGAACTGAGTATGTGGAGAGACGTTCGTTCATCCAGCACAAAGGGAACGGGTTGCAGGAGAAGCCCTTACTCTGGTTTCTCAGTCTGTTTCCTAGTGCCGGTTTGAAGTGCCTGCCGTTTTCACTGTAAAACCGAGTTGGAGCTTGTACCTCCCCATATATATGTATGGAGTGGATTTGGCAAGTGAAAAGAAACTTTGTGTTCCCTTCAAGCTAGGTGAAGGACGGCTTTCACACACACACATCTCTCAGAACTGAGCATGTGGAGAGACGTTCGTTCATCCAGCACAAAGGGAAAGGGTTGCAGGAGAAGCCCTTACTCTGGTTTCTCAGTCTGTTTCCTAGTGCCGGTTTGAAGTGCCTGCCGTTTTCACTGTAAAACCGAGTTGGAGCTTGTACCTCCCCATATATATGTATGGAGTGGAGTTGACAACTGAAAAGAAACTTTGTGTTCCCTTGAAGCTAGTTGAAGGACGGCTTTCACACACACTTATCTCTCAGAACTGAGCATGTGGAGAGACGTTCGTTCATCCAGCACAAAGGGAACGGGTTGCAGGAGAAACCCTTACTCTGGTTTCTCAGTCTGTTTCCTAGTGCCGGTTTGAAGTGCCTGCCGTTTTCACTGTAAAACCGAGTTGGAGCTTGTACCTCCCCATATATATGTATGGAGTGGAGTTGGCAACTGAAAAGAAACTTTGTGTTCCCTTCAAGCTAGGTGAAGGACGGCTTTCACACACACTTATCTCTCAGAACTGAGTATATGGAGAGACGTTCGTTCATCCAGCACAAAGGGAACGGGTTGCAGGAGAAGCCCTTACTGTGGTTTCTCAGTCTGTTTCCTAGTGCCGGTTTGAAGTGCCTGCCGTTTTCACTGTAAAACCGAGTTGGAGCTTGTACCTCCCCATATATATGTATGGAGTGGAGTTGGCAAGTGAAAAGAAACTTTGTGTTCCCTTCAAGCTAGGTGAAGGACGGCTTTCACACACACACATCTCTCAGAACTGAGCATGTGGAGAGACGTTCGTTCACCCAGCACAAAGGGAACGGGTTGCAGGAGAAGCCCTTACTCTGGTTTCTCAGTCTGTTTCCTAGTGCCGGTTTGAAGTGCCTGCCGTTTTCACTGTAAAACCGAGTTGGAGCTTGTACCTCCCCATATATATGTATGGAGTGGAGTTGGCAAGTGAAAAGAAACTTTGTGTTCCCTTCAAGCTAGGTGAAGGACGGCTTTCACACACACTTCTCTCTCAGAACTGAGCATGTGGAGAGACGTTCGTTCATCCAGCACAAAGGGAACGGGTTGCAGGAGAAACCCTTACTCTGGTTTCTCAGTCTGTTTCCTAGTGCCGGTTTGAAGTGCCTGCGTATTCACTGTAAAACCGAGTTGGAGCTTGTACCTCCCCATATATATGTATGGAGTGGAGTTGGCAACTGAAAAGAAACTTTGTGTTCCTTTCAAGCTAGGTGAAGGACGGCTTTCACACACAATTATCTCTCAGAACTGAGCATGTGGAGAGACGTTCGTTCATCCAGCACAAAGGGAACGGGTTGCAGGAGAAACCCTTACTCTGGTTTCTCAGTCTGTTTCCTAGTGCCGGTTTGAAGTGCCTGCCGTTTTCACTGTAAAACCGAGTTGGAGCTTGTACCTCCCCATATATATGTATGGAGTGGAGTTGGCAAGTGAAAAGAAACTTTGTGTTCCCTTCAAGCTAGGTGAAGGACGGCTTTCACACACACACATCTCTCAGAACTGAGCATGTGGAGAGACGTTCGTTCACCCAGCACAAAGGGAACGGGTTGCAGGAGAAGCCCTTACTCTGGTTTCTCAGTCTGTTTCCTAGTGCCGGTTTGAAGTGCCTGCCGTTTTCACTGTAAAACCGAGTTGGAGCTTGTACCTCCCCATATATATGTATGGAGTGGAGTTGGCAACTGAAAAGAAACTTTGTGTTCCCTTCAAGCTAGGTGAAGGACGGCTTTCACACACAATTCTCTCTCAGAACTGAGTATGTGGAGAGACGTTCGTTCACCCAGCACAAAGGGAACGGGTTGCAGGAGAAACCCTTACTCTGGTTTCTCAGTCTGTTTCCTAGTGCCGGTTTGAAGTGCCTGCCGTTTTCACTGTAAAACCGAGTTGGAGCTTGTACCTCCCCATATATATGTATGGAGTGGAGTTGGCAACTGAGAAGAAACTTTGTGTTCCCTTCAAGCTAGGTGAAGGACGGCTTTCACACACACACATCTCTCAGAACTGAGCATGTGGAGAGACGTTCGTTCATCCAGCACAAAGGGAACGGGTTGCAGGAGAAGCCCTTACTCTGGTTTCTCAGTCTGTTTCCTAGTGCCGGTTTGAAGTGCCTGCCGTTTTCACTGTAAAACCGAGTTGGAGCTTGTACCTCCCCATATATATGTATGGAGTGGAGTTGGCAAGTGAAAAGAAACTTTGTGTTCCCTTCAAGCTAGTTGAAGGACGGCTTTCACACACACTTATCTCTCAGAACTGAGCATGTGGAGAGACGTTCGTTCATCCAGCACAAAGGGAACGGGTTGCAGGAGAAACCCTTACTCTGGTTTCTCAGTCTGTTTCCTAGTGCCGGTTTGAAGTGCCTGCCGTATTCACTGTAAAACCGAGTTGGAGCTTGTACCTCCCCATATATATGTATGGAGTGGAGTTGGCAACTGAAAAGAAACTTTGTGTTCCTTTCAAGCTAGGTGAAGGACGGCTTTCACACACACTTATCTCTCAGAACTGAGTATGTGGAGAGACGTTCGTTCATCCAGCACAAAGGGAACGGGATGCAGGAGAAGCCCTTACTGTGGTTTCTCAGTCTGTTTCCTAGTGCCGGTTTGAAGTGCCTGCCGTTTTCACTGTAAAACCGAGTTGGAGCTTGTACCTCCCCATATATATGTATGGAGTGGAGTTGGCAACTGAAAAGAAACTTTGTGTTCCCTTCAAGCTAGGTGAAGGACGGCTTTCACACACACTTCTCTCTCAGAACTGAGTATGTGGAGAGACGTTCGTTCATCCAGCACAAAGGGAACGGGTTGCAGGAGAAGCCCTTACTCTGGTTTCTCAGTCTGTTTCCTAGTGCCGGTTTGAAGTGCCTGCCGTTTTCACTGTAAAACCGAGTTGGAGCTTGTACCTCCCCATATATATGTATGGAGTGGAGTTGGCAAGTGAAAAGAAACTTTGTGTTCCCTTCAAGCTAGGTGAAGGACGGCTTTCACACACACTTATCTCTCAGAACTGAGCATGTGGAGAGACGTTCGTTCATCCAGCACAAAGGGAACGGGTTGCAGGAGAAACCCTTACTCTGGTTTCTCAGTCTGTTTCCTAGTGCCGGTTTGAAGTGCCTGCCGTTTTCACTGTAAAACCGAGTTGGAGCTTGTACCTCCCCATATATATGTATGGAGTGGAGTTGGCAACTGAAAAGAAACTTTGTGTTCCCTTCAAGTTAGGTGAAGGACGGCTTTCACACACACTTATCTCTCAGAACTGAGTATGTGGAGAGACGTTCGTTCATCCAGCACAAAGGGAACGGGTTGCAGGAGAAGCCCTTACTGTGGTTTCTCAGTCTGTTTCCTAGTGCCGGTTTGAAGTGCCTGCCGTTTTCACTGTAAAACCGAGTTGGAGCTTGTACCTCCCCATATATATGTATGGAGTGGAGTTGGCAAGTGAAAAGAAACTTTGTGTTCCCTTCAAGCTAGGTGAAGGACGGCTTTCACACACACACATCTCTCAGAACTGAGCATGTGGAGAGACGTTCGTTCATCCAGCACAAAGGGAACGGGTTGCAGGAGAAGCCCTTACTCTGGTTTCTCAGTCTGTTTCCTAGTGCCGGTTTGAAGTGCCTGCCGTTTTCACTGTAAAACCGAGTTGGAGCTTGTACCTCCCCATATATATGTATGGAGTGGAGTTGGCAACTGAAAAGAAACTTTGTGTTCCCTTCAAGCTAGGTGAAGGACGGCTTTCACACACACTTATCTCTCAGAAGTGAGTATGTGGAGAGACGTTCGTTCATCCAGCACAAAGGGAACGGGTTGCAGGAGAAACCCTTACTCTGGTTTCTCAGTCTGTTTCCTAGTGCCGGTTTGAAGTGCCTGCCGATTTCACTGTAAAACCGAGTTGGAACTTGTACCTCCCCATATATATGTATGGAGTGGTGTTGGCAACTGAAAAGAAACTTTGTGTTCCCTTCAAGCTAGGTGAAGGACGGCTTTCACACACACACATCTCTCAGAACTGAGCATGTGGAGAGACGTTCGTTCATCCAGCACAAAGGGAAAGGGTTGCAGGAGAAGCCCTTACTCTGGTTTCTCAGTCTGTTTCCTAGTGCCGGTTTGAAGTGCCTGCCGTTTTCACTGTAAAACCGAGTTGGAGCTTGTACCTCCCCATATATATGTATGGAGTGGAGTTGACAACTGAAAAGAAACTTTGTGTTCCCTTGAAGCTAGTTGAAGGACGGCTTTCACACACACTTATCTCTCAGAACTGAGCATGTGGAGAGACGTTCGTTCATCCAGCACAAAGGGAACGGGTTGCAGGAGAAACCCTTACTCTGGTTTCTCAGTCTGTTTCCTAGTGCCGGTTTGAAGTGCCTGCCGTTTTCACTGTAAAACCGAGTTGGAGCTTGTACCTCCCCATATATATGTATGGAGTGGAGTTGGCAACTGAAAAGAAACTTTGTGTTCCCTTCAAGCTAGGTGAAGGACGGCTTTCACACACACTTATCTCTCAGAACTGAGTATATGGAGAGACGTTCGTTCATCCAGCACAAAGGGAACGGGTTGCAGGAGAAGCCCTTACTGTGGTTTCTCAGTCTGTTTCCTAGTGCCGGTTTGAAGTGCCTGCCGTTTTCACTGTAAAACCGAGTTGGAGCTTGTACCTCCCCATATATATGTATGGAGTGGAGTTGGCAAGTGAAAAGAAACTTTGTGTTCCCTTCAAGCTAGGTGAAGGACGGCTTTCACACACACACATCTCTCAGAACTGAGCATGTGGAGAGACGTTCGTTCACCCAGCACAAAGGGAACGGGTTGCAGGAGAAGCCCTTACTCTGGTTTCTCAGTCTGTTTCCTAGTGCCGGTTTGAAGTGCCTGCCGTTTTCACTGTAAAACCGAGTTGGAGCTTGTACCTCCCCATATATATGTATGGAGTGGAGTTGGCAACTGAAAAGAAACTTTGTGTTCCCTTCAAGCTAGGTGAAGGACGGCTTTCACACACACTTATCTCTCAGAACTGAGCATGTGGAGAGACGTTCGTTCATCCAGCACAAAGGGAACGGGTTGCAGGAGAAACCCTTACTCTGGTTTCTCAGTCTGTTTCCTAGTGCCGGTTTGAAGTGCCTGCCGTTTTCACTGTAAAACCGAGTTGGAGCTTGTACCTCCCCATATATATGTATGGAGTGGAGTTGGCAACTGAAAAGAAACTTTGTGTTCCCTTCAAGCTAGGTGAAGGACGGCTTTCACACACACTTATCTCTCAGAACTGAGTATGTGGAGAGACGTTCGTTCATCCAGCACAAAGGGAACGGGTTGCAGGAGAAGCCCTTACTGTGGTTTCTCAGTCTGTTTCCTAGTGCCGGTTTGAAGTGCCTGCCGTTTTCACTGTAAAACCGAGTTGGAGCTTGTACCTCCCCATATATATGTATGGAGTGGAGTTGGCAAGTGAAAAGAAACTTTGTGTTCCCTTCAAGCTAGGTGAAGGACGGCTTTCACACACACACATCTCTCAGAACTGAGCATGTGGAGAGACGTTCGTTCATCCAGCACAAAGGGAACGGGTTGCAGGAGAAGCCCTTACTCTGGTTTCTCAGTCTGTTTCCTAGTGCCGGTTTGAAGTGCCTGCCGTTTTCACTGTAAAACCGAGTTGGAGCTTGTACCTCCCCATATATATGTATGGAGTGGAGTTGGCAACTGAAAAGAAACTTTGTGTTCCCTTCAAGCTAGGTGAAGGACGGCTTTCACACACACTTATCTCTCAGAACTGAGTATGTGGAGAGACGTTCGTTCATCCAGCACAAAGGGAACGGTTTGCAGGAGAAACCCTTACTCTGGTTTCTCAGTCTGTTTCCTAGTGCCGGTTTGAAGTGCCTGCCGATTTCACTGTAAAACCGAGTTGGAACTTGTACCTCCCCATATATATGTATGGAGTGGTGTTGGCAACTGAAAAGAAACTTTGTGTTCCCTTCAAGCTAGGTGAAGGACGGCTTTCACACACACACATCTCTCAGAACTGAGCATGTGGAGAGACGTTCGTTCATCCAGCACAAAGGGAAAGGGTTGCAGGAGAAGCCCTTACTCTGGTTTCTCAGTCTGTTTCCTAGTGCCGGTTTGAAGTGCCTGCCGTTTTCACTGTAAAACCGAGTTGGAGCTTGTACCTCCCCATATATATGTATGGAGTGGAGTTGACAACTGAAAAGAAACTTTGTGTTCCCTTGAAGCTAGTTGAAGGACGGCTTTCACACACACTTATCTCTCAGAACTGAGCATGTGGAGAGACGTTCGTTCATCCAGCACAAAGGGAACGGGTTGCAGGAGAAACCCTTACTCTGGTTTCTCAGTCTGTTTCCTAGTGCCGGTTTGAAGTGCCTGCCGTTTTCACTGTAAAACCGAGTTGGAGCTTGTACCTCCCCATATATATGTATGGAGTGGAGTTGGCAACTGAAAAGAAACTTTGTGTTCCCTTCAAGCTAGGTGAAGGACGGCTTTCACACACAATTATCTCTCAGAACTGAGTATATGGAGAGACGTTCGTTCATCCAGCACAAAGGGAACGGGTTGCAGGAGAAGCCCTTACTGTGGTTTCTCAGTCTGTTTCCTAGTGCCGGTTTGAAGTGCCTGCCGTTTTCACTGTAAAACCGAGTTGGAGCTTGTACCTCCCCATATATATGTATGGAGTGGAGTTGGCAAGTGAAAAGAAACTTTGTGTTCCCTTCAAGCTAGGTGAAGGACGGCTTTCACACACACACATCTCTCAGAACTGAGCATGTGGAGAGACGTTCGTTCACCCAGCACAAAGGGAACGGGTTGCAGGAGAAGCCCTTACTCTGGTTTCTCAGTCTGTTTCCTAGTGCCGGTTTGAAGTGCCTGCCGTTTTCACTGTAAAACCGAGTTGGAGCTTGTACCTCCCCATATATATGTATGGAGTGGAGTTGGCAAGTGAAAAGAAACTTTGTGTTCCCTTCAAGCTAGGTGAAGGACGGCTTTCACACACACTTCTCTCTCAGAACTGAGCATGTGGAGAGACGTTCGTTCATCCAGCACAAAGGGAACGGGTTGCAGGAGAAACCCTTACTCTGGTTTCTCAGTCTGTTTCCTAGTGCCGGTTTGAAGTGCCTGCCGTATTCACTGTAAAACCGAGTTGGAGCTTGTACCTCCCCATATATATGTATGGAGTGGAGTTGGCAACTGAAAAGAAACTTTGTGTTCCTTTCAAGCTAGGTGAAGGACGGCTTTCACACACACTTATCTCTCAGAACTGAGCATGTGGAGAGACGTTCGTTCATCCAGCACAAAGGGAACGGGTTGCAGGAGAAACCCTTACTCTGGTTTCTCAGTCTGTTTCCTAGTGCCGGTTTGAAGTGCCTGCCGTTTTCACTGTAAAACCGAGTTGGAGCTTGTACCTCCCCATATATATGTATGGAGTGGAGTTGGCAAGTGAAAAGAAACTTTGTGTTCCCTTCAAGCTAGGTGAAGGACGGCTTTCACACACACACATCTCTCAGAACTGAGCATGTGGAGAGACGTTCGTTCACCCAGCACAAAGGGAACGGGTTGCAGGAGAAACCCTTACTCTGGTTTCTCAGTCTGTTTCCTAGTGCCGGTTTGAAGTGCCTGCCGTTTTCACTGTAAAACCGAGTTGGAGCTTGTACCTCCCCATATATATGTATGGAGTGGAGTTGGCAACTGAGAAGAAACTTTGTGTTCCCTTCAAGCTAGGTGAAGGACGGCTTTCACCCACACACATCTCTCAGAACAGAGCATGTGGAGAGACGTTCGTTCACCCAGCACAAAGGGAACGGGTTGCAGGAGAAACCCTTACTCTGGTTTCTCAGTCTGTTTCCTAGTGCCGGTTTGAAGTGCCTGCCGTTTTCACTGTAAAACCGAGTTGGAGCTTGTACCTCCCCATATATATGTATGGAGTGGAGTTGGCAACTGAAAAGAAACTTTGTGTTCCCTTCAAGCTAGGTGAAGGACGGCTTTCACACACACTTCTCTCTCAGAACTGAGTATGTGGAGAGACGTTCGTTCACCCAGCACAAAGGGAACGGGTTGCAGGAGAAACCCTTACTCTGGTTTCTCAGTCTGTTTCCTAGTGCCGGTTTGAAGTGCCTGCCGTTTTCACTGTAAAACCGAGTTGGAGCTTGTACCTCCCCATATATATGTATGGAGTGGAGTTGGCAACTGAGAAGAAACTTTGTGTTCCCTTCAAGCTAGGTGAAGGACGGCTTTCACACACACACATCTCTCAGAACTGAGCATGTGGAGAGACGTTCGTTCATCCAGCACAAAGGGAACGGGTTGCAGGAGAAGCCCTTACTCTGGTTTCTCAGTCTGTTTCCTAGTGCCGGTTTGAAGTGCCTGCCGTTTTCACTGTAAAACCGAGTTGGAGCTTGTACCTCCCCATATATATGTATGGAGTGGAGTTGGCAACCTAAAAGAAACTTTGTGTTCCCTTCAAGCTAGGTGAAGGACGGCTTTCACACACACACATCTCTCAGAACTGAGCATGTGGAGAGACGTTCGTTCATCCAGCACAAAGGGAACGGGTTGCAGGAGAAACCCTTACTCTGGTTTCTCAGTCTGTTTCCTAGTGCCGGTTTGAAGTGCCTGCCGTATTCACTGTAAAACCGAGTTGGAGCTTGTACCTCCCCATATATATGTATGGAGTGGAGTTGGCAACTGAAAAGAAACTTTGTGTTCCCTTCAAGCTAGGTGAAGGACGGCTTTCACACACACTTATCTCTCAGAACTGAGTATGTGGAGAGACGTTCGTTCATCCAGCACAAAGGGAACGGGATGCAGGAGAATCCCTTACTGTGGTTTCTCAGTCTGTTTCCTAGTGCCGGTTTGAAGTGCCTGCCGTTTTCACTGTAAAACCGAGTTGGAGCTTGTACCTCCCCATATATATGTATGGAGTGGAGTTGGCAACTGAAAAGAAACTTTGTGTTCCCTTCAAGCTAGGTGAAGGACGGCTTTCACACACACTTCTCTCTCAGAACTGAGCATGTGGAGAGACGTTCGTTCATCCAGCACAAAGGGAACGGGTTGCAGGAGAAACCCTTACTCTGGTTTCTCAGTCTGTTTCCTAGTGCCGGTTTGAAGTGCCTGCCGTATTCACTGTAAAACCGAGTTGGAACTTGTACCTCCCCATATATATGTATGGAGTGGAGTTGGCAACTGAAAAGAAACTTTGTGTTCCCTTCAAGCTAGGTGAAGGACGGCTTTCACACACACTTATCTCTCAGAACTGAGTATGTGGAGACACGTTCGTTCATCCAGCACAAAGGGAACGGGTTGCAGGAGAAGCCCTTACTGTGGTTTCTCAGTCTGTTTCCTAGTGCCGGTTTGAAGTGCCTGCCGTTTTCACTGTAAAACCGAGTTGGAGCTTGTACCTCCCCATATATATGTATGGAATGGAGTTGGCAAGTGAAAAGAATCTTTGTGTTCCCTTCAAGCTAGGTGAAGGACGGCTTTCACACACACTTATCTCTCAGAACTGAGCATGTGGAGAGACGTTCGTTCATCCAGCACAAAGGGAACGGGTTGCAGGAGAAACCCTTACTCTGGTTTCTCAGTCTGTTTCCTAGTGCCGGTTTGAAGTGCCTGCCGTATTCACTGTAAAACCGAGTTGGAGCTTGTACCTCCCCATATATATGTATGGAGTGGAGTTGGCAACTGAAAAGAAACTTTGTGTTCCCTTCAAGCTAGGTGAAGGACGGCTTTCACACACACTTATCTCTCAGAACTGAGTATATGGAGAGACGTTCGTTCATCCAGCACAAAGGGAACGGGTTGCAGGAGAAGCCCTTACTGTGGTTTCTCAGTCTGTTTCCTAGTGCCGGTTTGAAGTGCCTGCCGTTTTCACTGTAAAACCGAGTTGGAGCTTGTACCTCCCCATATATATGTATGGAGTGGAGTTGGCAAGTGAAAAGAAACTTTGTGTTCCCTTCAAGCTAGGTGAAGGACGGCTTTCACACACACACATCTCTCAGAACTGAGCATGTGGAGAGACGTTCGTTCACCCAGCACAAAGGGAACGGGTTGCAGGAGAAGCCCTTACTCTGGTTTCTCAGTCTGTTTCCTAGTGCCGGTTTGAAGTGCCTGCCGTTTTCACTGTAAAACCGAGTTGGAGCTTGTACCTCCCCATATATATGTATGGAGTGGAGTTGGCAAGTGAAAAGAAACTTTGTGTTCCCTTCAAGCTAGGTGAAGGACGGCTTTCACACACACTTCTCTCTCAGAACTGAGCATGTGGAGAGACGTTCGTTCATCCAGCACAAAGGGAACGGGTTGCAGGAGAAACCCTTACTCTGGTTTCTCAGTCTGTTTCCTAGTGCCGGTTTGAAGTGCCTGCCGTATTCACTGTAAAACCGAGTTGGAGCTTGTACCTCCCCATATATATGTATGGAGTGGAGTTGGCAACTGAAAAGAAACTTTGTGTTCCTTTCAAGCTAGGTGAAGGACGGCTTTCACACACACTTATCTCTCAGAACTGAGCATGTGGAGAGACGTTCGTTCATCCAGCACAAAGGGAACGGGTTGCAGGAGAAACCCTTACTCTGGTTTCTCAGTCTGTTTCCTAGTGCCGGTTTGAAGTGCCTGCCGTTTTCACTGTAAAACCGAGTTGGAGCTTGTACCTCCCCATATATATGTATGGAGTGGAGTTGGCAAGTGAAAAGAAACTTTGTGTTCCCTTCAAGCTAGGTGAAGGACGGCTTTCACACACACACATCTCTCAGAACTGAGCATGTGGAGAGACGTTCGTTCACCCAGCACAAAGGGAACGGGTTGCAGGAGAAACCCTTACTCTGGTTTCTCAGTCTGTTTCCTAGTGCCGGTTTGAAGTGCCTGCCGTTTTCACTGTAAAACCGAGTTGGAGCTTGTACCTCCCCATATATATGTATGGAGTGGAGTTGGCAACTGAGAAGAAACTTTGTGTTCCCTTCAAGCTAGGTGAAGGACGGCTTTCACCCACACACATCTCTCAGAACAGAGCATGTGGAGAGACGTTCGTTCACCCAGCACAAAGGGAACGGGTTGCAGGAGAAACCCTTACTCTGGTTTCTCAGTCTGTTTCCTAGTGCCGGTTTGAAGTGCCTGCCGTTTTCACTGTAAAACCGAGTTGGAGCTTGTACCTCCCCATATATATGTATGGATTGGAGTTGGCAACTGAAAAGAAACTTTGTGTTCCCTTCAAGCTAGGTGAAGGACGGCTTTCACACACACTTCTCTCTCAGAACTGAGTATGTGGAGAGACGTTCGTTCACCCAGCACAAAGGGAACGGGTTGCAGGAGAAACCCTTACTCTGGTTTCTCAGTCTGTTTCCTAGTGCCGGTTTGAAGTGCCTGCCGTTTTCACTGTAAAACCGAGTTGGAGCTTGTACCTCCCCATATATATGTATGGAGTGGAGTTGGCAACTGAGAAGAAACTTTGTGTTCCCTTCAAGCTAGGTGAAGGACGGCTTTCACACACACACATCTCTCAGAACTGAGCATGTGGAGAGACGTTCGTTCATCCAGCACAAAGGGAACGGATTTCAGGAGAAGCCCTTACTCTGGTTTCTCAGTCTGTTTCCTAGTGCCGGTTTGAAGTGCCTGCCGTTTTCACTGTAAAACCGAGTTGGAGCTTGTACCTCCCCATATATATGTATGGAGTGGAGTTGGCAAGTGAAAAGAAACTTTGTGTTCCCTTCAAGCTAGTTGAAGGACGGCTTTCACACACACTTATCTCTCAGAACTGAGCATGTGGAGAGACGTTCGTTCATCCAGCACAAAGGGAACGGGTTGCAGGAGAAACCCTTACTCTGGTTTCTCAGTCTGTTTCCTAGTGCCGGTTTGAAGTGCCTGCCGTATTCACTGTAAAACCGAGTTGGAGCTTGTACCTCCCCATATATATGTATGGAGTGGAGTTGGCAACTGAAAAGAAACTTTGTGTTCCCTTCAAGCTAGGTGAAGGACGGCTTTCACACACACTTATCTCTCAGAACTGAGTATGTGGAGAGACGTTCGTTCATCCAGCACAAAGGGAACGGGATGCAGGAGAAGCCCTTACTGTGGTTTCTCAGTCTGTTTCCTAGTGCCGGTTTGAAGTGCCTGCCGTTTTCACTGTAAAACCGAGTTGGAGCTTGTACCTCCCCATATATATGTATGGAGTGGAGTTGGCAACTGAAAAGAAACTTTGTGTTCCCTTCAAGCTAGGTGAAGGACGGCTTTCACACACACTTCTCTCTCAGAACTGAGCATGTGGAGAGACGTTCGTTCATCCAGCACAAAGGGAACGGGTTGCAGGAGAAACCCTTACTCTGGTTTCTCAGTCTGTTTCCTAGTGCCGGTTTGAAGTGCCTGCCGTATTCACTGTAAAACCGAGTTGGAACTTGTACCTCCCCATATATATGTATGGAGTGGAGTTGGCAACTGAAAAGAAACTTTGTGTTCCCTTCAAGCTAGGTGAAGGACGGCTTTCACACACACTTATCTCTCAGAACTGAGTATGTGGAGAGACGTTCGTTCATCCAGCACAAAGGGAACGGGTTGCAGGAGAAGCCCTTACTGTGGTTTCTCAGTCTGTTTCCTAGTGCCGGTTTGAAGTGCCTGCCGTTTTCACTGTAAAACCGAGTTGGAGCTTGTACCTCCCCATATATATGTATGGAATGGAGTTGGCAAGTGAAAAGAATCTTTGTGTTCCCTTCAAGCTAGGTGAAGGACGGCTTTCACACACACTTATCTCTCAGAACTGAGCATGTGGAGAGACGTTCGTTCATCCAGCACAAAGGGAACGGGTTGCAGGAGAAACCCTTACTCTGGTTTCTCAGTCTGTTTCCTAGTGCCGGTTTGAAGTGCCTGCCGTATTCACTGTAAAACCGAGTTGGAGCTTGTACCTCCCCATATATATGTATGGAGTGGAGTTGGCAACTGAAAAGAAACTTTGTGTTCCTTTCAAGCCAGGTGAAGGACGGCTTTCACACACACTCATCTCTCAGAACTGAGTATGTGGAGAGACGTTCGTTCATCCAGCACAAAGGGAACGGGTTGCAGGAGAAGCCCTTACTCTGGTTTCTCAGTCTGTTTCCTAGTGCCGGTTTGAAGTGCCTGCCGTTTTCACTGTAAAACCGAGTTGGAGCTTGTACCTCCCCATATATATGTATGGAGTGGAGTTGGCAAGTTAAAAGAAACTTTGTGTTTCCTTCAAGCTAGGTGAAGGACGGCTTTCACACACACACATCTCTCAGAACTGAGCATGTGGAGAGACGTTCGTTCATCCAGCACAAAAGGAACGGGTTGCAGGAGAAGCCCTTACTCTGGTTTCTCAGTCTGTTTCCTAGTGCCGGTTTGAAGTGCCTGCCGTTTTCACTGTAAAACCGAGTTGGAGCTTGTACCTCCCCATATATATGTATGGAGTGGAGTTGGCAACTGAAAAGAAACTTTGTGTTCCCTTCAAGCTAGGTGAAGGACGGCTTTCACACACACTTATCTCTCAGAACTGAGTATGTGGAGAGACGTTCGTTCATCCAGCAGAAAGGGAACGGGTTGCAGGAGAAACCCTTACTCTGGTTTCTCAGTCTGTTTCCTAGTGCCGGTTTGAAGTGCCTGCCGATTTCACTGTAAAACCGAGTTGGAACTTGTACCTCCCCATATATATGTATGGAGTGGTGTTGGCAACTGAAAAGAAACTTTGTGTTCCCTTCAAGCTAGGTGAAGGACGGCTTTCACACACACACATCTCTCAGAACTGAGCATGTGGAGAGACGTTCGTTCATCCAGCACAAAGGGAACGGGTTGCAGGAGAAGCCCTTACTCTGGTTTCTCAGTCTGTTTCCTAGTGCCGGTTTGAAGTGCCTGCCGTTTTCACTGTAAAACCGAGTTGGAGCTTGTACCTCCCCATATATATGTATGGAGTGGAGTTGGCAAGTGAAAAGAAACTTTGTGTTCCCTTCAAGCTAGGTGAAGGACGGCTTTCACACACACTTATCTCTCAGAACTGAGCATGTGGAGAGACGTTCGTTCATCCAGCACAAAGGGAACGGGTTGCAGGAGAAACCCTTACTCTGGTTTCTCAGTCTGTTTCCTAGTGCCGGTTTGAAGTGCCTGCCGTTTTCACTGTAAAACCGAGTTGGAGCTTGTACCTCCCCATATATATGTATGGAGTGGAGTTGGCAAGTGAAAAGAAACTTTGTGTTCCCTTCAAGCTAGGTGAAGGACGGCTTTCACACACACTTATCTCTCAGAACTGAGCATGTGGAGAGACGTTCGTTCATCCAGCACAAAGGGAACGGGTTGCAGGAGAAACCCTTACTCTGGTTTCTCAGTCTGTTTCCTAGTGCCGGTTTGAAGTGCCTGCCGTTTGCAGTGTAAAACTGAGTTGGAGTTTGTTCCTCCCCTTATATATGTATGGACCATATGCCGACACAGAAGAAGAGATTGTAGTTAAGATAAAGTGGCTGAAATCAATGTCCGGAAAACCTAGCTAAGTTTCCTAAATGTCCCAACTTAACTAAC
Organism: Vicugna pacos; assembly: GCF_048564905.1. NCBI lineage: Eukaryota > Metazoa > Chordata > Mammalia > Artiodactyla > Camelidae > Vicugna > Vicugna pacos. The sequence continues at coordinate 178,811 of NW_027328800.1, forward strand.
CACAGGACTGCCGCATCAAGAATGGGGCAAATAGCACCTTGTGGATTTTTTTTAATAAATGAATAATGATCCACTTCCTACCACCGGCAATTATGATAAGACTGAGTATAAGTTCTTACAACAAATAGTGTAGAAATCATAATTTCTACTTGATTCAAACCACTTCTTCTATAAAATTTGAATCTTTTTTCTTCAGACGGATTTTTGCCATTTGACGTTGATAAAATTTTCAACTGGCTTTTATTAAAAATATTCACCATAGTGAGAGTTTATTACATCAACTATTCCTTTATGGGAAACCCTTGTGCCTTGTCACTCTCTTTCATAATATTTCCTGTGGAAAATTCAATCCTTCATTCAGGAAAAGGCTGAGCAATATTTCTCATGGAAATCCGTCCTAAACTGCAACCCAAGAAAATGAAATTGACACTGAGCAGCCCGTGAAGCCGGCAGACACATGCAGTGCACTGTTGTGTTCCCGCCTCGAATTTCTGTAACCAGCAGGGAAATTTGTATCTCAAGAAATAGACATAAACAATTTTCAGGACCTGAGCACACAGTTTCCCTTTCAGGGTTTAGTGGGCTTCCATTTAATTCTATGAGAAATGTTTAAAACCACAGAACAACAGCTGAGATAGGGTTTAAAATAACTTTTATTTCAGTGAAAATAAAGCCAACTGACTGTTATCATTTTTATTTTATTTGATCTCACTCTCTTACTTTACCTTCCCAACCTCCTCCACAAAATGATGGTGAACATCCCCTCCTGGGTCAGAAATCTAAGTAGAAATTACCAATCACATTGAGGTGTGCTTTGTTGTTTTATTTTTCAAAACAACCAAGTTTCATTCATATGATTTAATAATTAAGATCAGAAACAAAGTCTACTCAATAAATGGTAGACAACACATGTCGTCATAGCTGCTCATCAGGTTTGGCCCCACGTTACACACTTTTACATGGACATGTGCCATGTGCTGTCATGGGAAACGGTGAGTGGGGACAGGGCCTCTGCTCTCACAGGGCACACAGCCTGGTGGGGCAGGCGGTGTTCAATCATTGCCCTTTTCTCTTTAATATACTTACAAATTATGGGAAATGCTATTTAAAAAGAACAAAATGAGTCAATGAAAGTGAAAAATACAAGGACAGTATTTAGGCTGAGGGAAGACAGGGAATCTCTTTGAAGATCTGACACTCCACTGAGACCCAAAGGACAACTCTGGCACTGAAGGTGAAGGGCAGGGACACACTGATAAAGGGCTGAAATCCAGAATATACCAAAATTTCTTTACACTCAACAAGAAGGATGAATAACCTGATTAAAAAATGAGCAAAATGCCTGAACACACACCTCATCAAAGAAGAAATCTGGATGCCAAAGAAGCCTTTGGAAAGATGCTCCACAGCACCTGTCATCAAGGGGATGCAGACTGAAACAGCGAGATACCACTGCACACCTGTCAGAACTGCCAAAATGCAGAACACTGACAGCACCGAATGCTGGTGAGGATGTGGAGCACCAGAAATTATAATGCATTGTTGGTGGGAATGAAAAATGGCCCAGGTACTTTGGAAGACGGTCTGGCAATTTTTTACAGAGCTAGACGTAATTCTAACATATGATCCGGCAACTGTGCTCCTTGGTGTTTACTCGATGAAATGGAAACTTATGTTCACACACAAATCTGCATACAGATGTTAATAGCAGCTTTATTCATACTCAACAGGATTCAGAAGCAACTAAGCTCTTCTTCAGTAGGTGAATGGATAAATAAACTGTGGTCCCGCCAGAAAATGGACTATTATTTGGTGCTAAAATGAAATGAGTTATCAAGGAATGGAAAGACATGGAGGAACCTTAAATGCATATTACCAAGTGAAAGAAGCCAATCTGGGAAGTTTCAGCAACTGTCTGATTCCAACTGTATGGTGTTCTGGGAAAGGGAAAAACACAGAGACTGAAAGATCAGTGGCTGCCAGAGGCTAGAGGGGAAAGAGCAATGAATGAGGTGCAGCACGGAGCATTTTAAGGTCACTAAGACACACGACTCTGTATGATGCTGTGATGGTGGATACATGTCATTGTACATCTGTCCAAACCCACAGAGTGCACAACACAATGTGTAAATCCTAGTGTCAACTATGGGCTATGGGTGTTGATGACATGTCAGTGTAGGTTCACCCATTGTCACAAATGTACACTCTGGTGCAGGTGTCAATATTGAGGAGGCTGTGGGGGCAAACTGCAGTTCATACACCCAATCCAGCCCCAGCCACCGCTGTTAATAAAGCTCTATGGGTGTGTGGACTATCTGGCTGTTCTGGCATCTAAACAGTAGAGCTGAGCAGCTGCACCAGAGATCAGGAGGTTTTCAGACCCTGAAATATTTACCCCCAAGCCCTTGAAAGGAAAAGTCTGCTGAGCCCTGTTCTAAATGAATCAAGATTCACCCTGATGAGGCAGGACAGCAGGGCCCAAACCAGGCATGGTTAATGGGGCTGAAGCAATGTTTTAGTTCCAACACATCTGCTGAAGTCCTGCAAGTCCAGTGACAGACTGTAGCCAGGAAGCGTCTGCAGGAGGAGTCGGGAGCAGGCCTTCCCGCCAGGCTCCGGGATGCCGGGGGCCGCGTGCCGCACGGGGGCCACCCGCTTGAAGAAGGTGGACTTGCAGTGGAAGCCGATCAACTCGTAGAGCACAGAGAGGATGCTGCACGGCTGAATTTTCTCCTCGGAACGCTGAAGCACAGGGAGAAAAGCAACAAGCATCTGAATGAAACACGTAAGTGAAAAAAGACCCATAAAAATGGTTTTCCCTTAAAACAGAGACCCGATGACACAGGAAGGAAGAGGAAGGCTGACTTAGTGCACTGATGGGACCGGATGCAGAAACGCAGGGAAGCAGCACTGTGCAGACACTCCAGACCCCCTCTGGGCCCCACCTCTCCGCATTCCACCTGTCCCTTTACTAGAAAAGCCCGTATTCCCTGAAATAGAGGAATCTGCTACCTAAACATGGGACACAGAGAAGGGAAAGAGGAAAAGGAAGGGAAAGTAAAGGAACAACAGTTCATCTAGACCCTAGGGTCTGGGCGGGACTTTCACCAAACACACAACTTCTCAAAGCACAGAGCGCACAGGGAGAGGCTGACAGAGTGACTGCGACTTCTGCTCCTAAAGCACCCAGCTACCTGTCAGCACACGCTGCGCCCATTACTGAATCATTACAATCATCTCAGAAACAACTACTACCCCGGCTCACAGGCAAGGAAATCTGAAACTCGGGGAGGAATTATTATCATCCTGGACAAAGTCCCACAGCCCAGTAGTCTCAGAGCCTCCGGCAGACCCTGGGCTAAAATGCTCCTCATCACCACGGGCCCTGAGACTCAGGCTGAGGCCACGTCAGGTCTGCACGGGCCCAGAGCACAGTCTGTGGGACAGGGAATGCTCCCACTCGAAGTGCCAGGTCAAGGCCCTCAGGAACTTGTGTAATGAAACCAAATCCCCAAACTCATTTCCAACCCACTGCCCTGTCCGGGAGGACTGCTCGGCACAACTGCGCTGTCACCTGTGCACAGGCTGAGCAAGGGGCCCAGACAGTGATGTGACATCCCAGTGGAAGTGGCTCGGAGACCACTTCATCACAGGACAGATTCTCCCGGCTTCCAACGTTAACTCTCCATTCCATTTCCAACTGGAAAGTAAGTTTAGACTTGTTTTCCTCTCTTAGAAACAAAGAGAGCGGTAACATCAGAGGGAAACTCAAGACTGAGGAAGAGTCTCCTGGTCATTTGCAAGGATAGGCCGGGGAGGGAACAGAGACAGGGATCAGAAAGACCCGTGTTCCAGTCCAAAGTCTGCACGTCACTCGCTTTGACAGTTTCCTTTTTAATACAGGTGATAAAATCTAATTATGATTTTTGGGAAAACTAAATGAAATAACGTATTCCACTAGCATAGGTGTAAAATCCTCCATGAGTGTTCCAGAAATGGACGTGATCGTGGTTAGTTACTGTCTGCCAATTCTTGTGTTCTCAGCTCACATCACCCAACCAGAGATGTGCGAGAGAATGCCTCACCAGCCAGCAGCCTTCTCCAACTTGGAAACTTACAGTGTCCGAAGAGCAGGCAGTGTTGGATGCTTTGCGGCACTCTGGAGGTAGCACTCCAGTGATGACTTTAAAAAGCTGGGGAGAATTTAGGGGACCATACAGTTCAAATACAGAGTACTCATTCCATGTCTACAAATATTCATCTCTAGCCATGATGATTAAGAGAGGAAATACATATTCAAACATACATCATTTTCCCACATAAGTGCATCAAAACAATTTGGAAAGAGTGTAACTTTCTTCTCTAGATCACACAGCGGGGATTACAAGGTTTGTACTGACAGCCCTACTTGTAAATCATCTGCAAACGTAACTGGGTCCACTATCAGTCATCATAATTTGAAGGGAATGTTAGAAAAGAAAAAAGCCAAGCTAATACTCTCCAATCTTTTGTTTGGTTACGATGTCACAGAGGAGATGGACAGCTCAATAAGGAACCACTCTGCCGTGATCACGGAACCGGGGAGCGGGATGTGCGGCAAGATGTATGACGCAGCCGCAACTGTGCCCATGATTCTAGGCAGGTACCCAAAGTCACCTTGACAAGGTGTGAAACGTTTATGCCCACGTCCTCATAACCTGACATGTATTAAGGAGAAATGGAAACTTATAAACGGCCAATACCCTTGGTGGATACACCGTCCAAAGAGCAAAGTCACAGTTTGACAACTGGCCATCCCGGTACCTTGGGATTCATTCTTGAAGAACCTTAAAAACCACTCCTCTGTCCTCAAGAAGTGCTGCCTACTAGTCCTATCTTTGGCTCATGGATACCACATGTTGAAGTGAACTTCAATGTCTGCACAGATTTGACTGTCTTTCTCCAGGTTCACTTGTCCATTCTGAAGAGGCCTGAGTTAAGTCCAAATTCCTTAAGATTAATTCCCTCCAGTGACAACTCAACGAGCCTGTAATTACAAGCCAACTGAACAGGACTGTCCTCAGCGAAAAATGTCACCAACCCTTCACTGCTTTCTTAAACTCCTCTCCTGGTTAATTGCAACATACTAACACCACCCTCCACCAAGTTCCCCAACTATGTCAAATAGAAAGTAAGGTCCATAAAAGAGGAGACAACTCCATAGTCACCTTTGAATTCCTAGCATAAAGTAATGTCAATAAATAGAACTATGATTATGGCTTCTTTCCTTTAAAACCTTTCTGGTTATTTAAATGAGACCATGGAAGGGAGGTGTTTGAGTCCAGTATCTTGATCCAGAAGACTCTGGAGGCCTTTTTCAGAATGGCTGTCCACTGATTCATTCAAAACACACCTTCTCTTTCCGGGAGGAGCTGTGATTTTCTGCCATGGGTTTGTGGTCACTCTCATGCCAGAACAGCTTTAAACTAAATCCTTACTTTGGATATGTTATTTTTTCCCGCTTCCAAAAAATTTTACTTTCCTTACTTCCTTGCCTTGAGGAATGCTTTTATTCTTTTCTTTCTAATTCAACCTTTTATAAAGCAGGATTCTCAGGATGTGCTTGGCCTTATATAAGAACAGCCATCCAACTCCCAGTGTGAGAGGCCACAGGCTCACCTCCTGCCCTCCTGCCAGGGCAACTGAAACTCAGTTCAGGAGCCAACCGGCACCCCAGGGCTTCTAAGGCTCACGTATCTCCCAGAATCCCTGCTTTCTGGTTTGTCTTGGCTTCTGAGAATTTCCCCTCACTTTCTTGACAATTAGCTGTGCAGCTTGAAAGATGAGGAAGGAAGGTTTTATTTCTTAATCAGAATTTAAAGGAACTTATGTAATGAAGCTTTTCACGAGTTTCTAGAACCCTCCATTGCTGAGACAGAAAACACACAAGATATTTTCTAAATTTAGCTATCATGTGCATTTTTTCTTTGCTTTTGTTTTGTTAACTGCTATTAGACATTTTTTAATTAAAAAATAAAATAAGGTCCCAAATAAGATAGAAAATTGAAGGGGCAAACAAAATTAAAGAGCAAAGACAGAAAAATGATAAGTACTCTACAAAGTTAATAGAATAAATACACTATGGATCAGACCAGCAATTCTCAGTAACAGCTAATTGAAACCTGACCATGAGGTAAAACGTCTCTCCTGTCAGGAGATGACCAACAGAAAATAGAATTAAATCAACAACCTAAAATTCTAAGTCTGGCGAGGTATAGAAGTCTACCAGCTAAGTGTGTCTTCTTCTGGAAAAGAGGGAGACTCACCAGCTCTTTTCTGTGGAGCCTGAGCCCAGGGGAGGACAGTGAAGTGTGTTCTGTAAGTACCCAATTAGCAAAGTGAGTGATGAATAAAGAGATGTGAGCTTTGATGAGAGATGATACTACTATTCACTTGTCCTGTAAAGTATGTCTTCGCGTTCAGAGATCAATATCTCAGCAGGAAAATGCACAGCCCGGGACCAGACCACTTCTGTGATTGTGACACTGCACTTAGATGTCTCAAGGGCACCTCCAACTCCACCTGCAAAGAGCTAACTTCACGGTGTTCCTCCCATAGCCATCCTGCCCAGGGCCCTTGGTCGGGGGCAAGGTCTCCCTGCCTCTCCCAGCTCAGGCCAATCACTCACAGATGTGACAAGACCCCTCCTTCAGGGGCAAATTTCCTCAGTCAACGAGATCCACCACCCACACCTGTCCTACCAGGTACTCACTGGCACTCCCTCAGCACTGACTCTGTGCTGGGGACCATGCTGCACACTGTGCACACGTTATCTCACTGGATCTACACAGCAGTCCTGGGAGTTCGGTACATCACTGCTTCTATTGATTAGATAAATTGTTTCACTTCCTTGGGTGTGTCATCCAAAGTGACACGGCTACTGAGCCACAAACCTGGGACTGAAAATCACTTGAAAATTGAGCACTGCTACACCTCGCAGCCACCCTACTCTGACTCATCACATCACCTCCTGCCGAGCCTTCTAAATGTTTCTAAGCATTCTACAAGACAAAAGTGATCTACGAGAGCATCGCACTAGCCTACTTAAAATCTGTCAATGACGGTCCACTGCTCTTAGGAGAAAGCCCCACCGGGCCTGAGCACAGCCCAACGGCCCGGCATCCGCTTTCCCTGCGTGGCCGCGCCGCCTCACCCACCACGCAGCTCTACACGTGCAGTGTCCAGGACAGGGATGCTGACTCCGTACAACCCGGGGCTCGTCTCACTCAAACAATGATCACCCTCTTCAGTGGTTACCTTCTTCAATACTGAATCTCAGAAAAATATTTTCTCTGGATGAATCAATATCTTTTTCCTTACAACTTCCCATCATTGATAATGAGCTCTCCCCAAAAGAGAGAAGACCTAATCCTCAGTCTCCTTATCTGTAAAGTGCAAATAACAGGGAAATATGAGAGGTTTTATTAGAAGTAATATTCATGTGAGGCTGAGGGACAATTCCCAACATACAGTAAGTACTCAATATGTGCTTACTTAATATTAATAAGAATAGATTACATTCCAGCAACCTTAAATCAATGCTTTATGGCTTTGTCTAAAAGACTACCGACAAACTGTTGGACGAACTGTTTTGAGCAGATCAGCACAAGTGTACTGGGCGAGGTAAGCGCTGACTCCAGTTACAGCTGCAACCAACCAGCACTACGGGGCGGGAGCAGTTTGCTCAAACTCTTACATGTTGCTTGAGCATTTAGTTGTAGTTATTGAATAAAGACAGGTATTATTTACTCAAAGCTCCTGAAACATAAATCTTCAAAGATTGATGCAAATTATGTTTCAAGTACAACACTCTCACTAGAAATTACTTGAAAATTATAGTCTTAGCTCCTCCGCACATCAAAACAGCATTTTCCTAATGTATCTGACTATGTACTCTGAAAGGATTGTTTAAAAGAAATTAAGATGAAGCCATCCTGAATAAGATCTCAGTATCATCTACACAAACCCCACCCAAAGGTCTCATTTCTCACTTCCACATAGGTGTTCAGATGGCTTAAGCTGGGTCTTGGTTTCTTATGACACGGGGGTGGGAAGAATTGTGGATAGATCAATGTAGCAAATATAAACCTAGTGTATTTGCTATGTAGGAATCCTAGAAATAAATAAATTGATATATATAGTCCCACCCTTATGAAGCTAAGCCGTTCCATTTACAACTGCATAAAAAATAAAATGAGAGATACATTTAACAAAAGTTTACAAGATTTGTACATTGAATATTTTGAAGTATCACCAAAAAAATTTTAAAATATCTTCATATATGGAAGGCATCCCATGATCATGCAATGGTAGAAAATATTGTTAAAAATGTTAAGACTTCCCAAAGTAATCTACATATTTAATGGAATCCCTATCAAAATTCCAGCTGACTTCTTTGCAAAAATTGAAAAACTGATCCCAAAATTCATATTGAAAGCAAGGGACCCAGGTCAGCCAAAACAATCTTGAAAAAGAAGAGCAAATTTGGAGGACTCACTCAAAGGTTACAGCAAATCTATAGCACTCAAGTCATTATGCTTCTGTCATAAGTCTGGATGCAGAAATCTATGAGACACAATAAAAAATCCTGGGGGGAAACTTACATTTACAGTCAGTTTTCCAGAAATGTGCCAACAACACTCCATTGAAAGTATAGTCTATCCAACAAATGGAGCAGAGACACCTGGGTATCTGAAGGCAAAAGAATGAATCTGGAATCTGGACCCCGTATTTTATATAACAAATATTAATTCAAAATGGATCACAGACAGAAACGTAAAAACTAAATATATGAACTTTCTAAAAGAAGACATAGTATGAATCTTTGTGGTCATAGGATAGGCTATGGCTTCCTAGATACAATACCAAGAGCACAAGTGATAAAACAAAATAGATAAAATGGACTTCATCAAATAGATAAAATGGACTTCATCAAATTAAAATCATTTGTTACAAAGGACAACATCAAGAGTGTGAAATGAAAGGGGAAATGGGTAGCTCAAATGATAGAGTGTGTGCTAAGGAAGAAAAACAAAATGAATAAATCTAATTACCTCCCCTATAAAGAAATTGTTTTAATGTTTAAAAAAATTAAAGTGAAATGACAATCTGCAGAATAGGAGAAAAATCTTGCAAAGCATATATCTAATAAGAGACTAGTATCCAGGATATAAAACAAATGCTTACAACTGAACAATACAAAGAAAATCGACCCAATTTTTTAATTTGCCAAGGATTTAAATAGATACACAATTGGCCAATAAGCATCTGAAAAGATGGTCAGCATCACTAGCGAAATCAAAATCAAAATGAGATCTCATTTTAAACTCACTAGGATGGTTATAATCAAAACATGGACAATAACAAGTGTCAGTCAGGAGGCAGAGAAATGGATACCCTCAATATGCAGCCGTTGGAAAGGGGCAATGGTGCAGCTTCTTTGGAAGAGCCCGATGTTTCCTCAAAAGGTTAGAGTTATGTGGCTGAGCAATTCCACTCCTACATGTAGAGTCATCCTTCAGTGTCCTCGGGGGGTTGGTTTCAGGAACCCCCCACCCTGGATACCATAATCCAAGGATGATCAAGTCCCTTTGCAATCAGCCATCTGGATCCATGAAGTGGAAACTACAGATATGGTGGGCCAACTCTACAGCCAACAGAATGGAAATGTATTCTCACAAAAACTTGCACATCAATATTCATAGCAGTATCATTCAGAGTAGCTAAAAGTCACTAAAAATATCCATCCATCAATGAATGGATAAACAAAATTACCAAGAATAGTCCCACAAACTTTTGGTAATTGAATCTTTGACAAAGGAGGTGAGAACATACAATTGAGCAAAGACAGCCTCTTCAGCAAATGGTGCAGGGAAAACTGCACAGCTGCATGTAAATCAATGAAGTTAGACTACCCCCTCACAAAATACAAAAAAATGAATTCAAAATGGCTTAAAGACTTAAAATTGTAGACAAGACACTATAAACCTCTTAGAAGAAGACATAGGCAAAACATCTGACATATATCTCAACAATATTTTCCAAGAGCAGTCTACTCAAGCAATAGAAATACAAGCAAAAATATACAAGTGGGTTCTAATTAAACTTACAAGCTTTTGCACAGAAAAGAAAACAAAAATTAAAGCAAAAAGACAACCTATGGAGTGGGAGAAAATAGTTGCATTAAATGAAAGTGACAAGGGCTTAATTCCCAGAATATGTAAACAGCTTTTACACTTGATAAAAAAGAAAAACAAACAATTCAATCCAAAAATGGGCAGAAGACCTAAAGAAACATTTCTCCAATGAAGACATACAAATGGCCAATAGGCACATGAAAAAATGCTCAATATCATTATCAGAGAAATGCAAATCAAAACTGCAAACAAGTATCACCTTTCACCAGTCAGAATAGCCATCATTCAGAAGTTCATAGACACTAAATGCTGGAGAGGCTGTGGAGAATTGGGAACACTCCTACACTGTGGTGGGAATGCAGTTTGGTGGAGCCATTGTGGAAAACTGTATAGAGGTTCCTCAAAAGACAAAACCTTGGGGGCCCAGATGACACAGCAATCCCACTCCAGGGCATATATCCGAAAGGAAACGTAATTCAAAAAGACACTTTCACCCCAATGTTCACAGCAGCATTATTTACAATATCAAGACATGGAAACAACCTAAATGTCCACTGACAGACGACTGGATAAAGAGGTTGTAGTATATATGTCCAATAGACTACTATTCAGCAATAAAATAATAATAAAATAATGCCATTTGCAGCAATATGAATGGACCAGGAGAATGACATTCTAAGTGAAATAAGCCAGAAAGAGAAAGAAAAATACCATATGAGATCGCTCACATGTGGAATCTAAAACAAACAAACAAAAAAACAAAAACAAAGGAACAAAAAGATAAACTTATCTACAGAACAGAAACAGACACAGAGACATAGAAACCAAACTATGGTTACCAGAGGGGAGAGGGTGTGGAATGAATAAATTGGGAGTTCAAGATTTGCAGATGCTGAGTATGTATACAATAAACAGCAAGTATATACTGTATAGCACAGGAGAATATATTTAATAACTTATAGTAACTTATGTTTAAAAAGAATATGAAAATGAATGCAGGTATGTTCCTATTTAACTGAAGTTTTGTGCTGTACACAAGAAACTGACGCAACACTATAAACTGACTAGACTTCAATGAAAATATTTTTAAATAGACCAAAAACGAAAAAAAAGGAAAAGGATATTATCAAACAAAAAGAATAATGTACTGATTCAGGCTACAATATGAATGAACTTTGAAAATTTATGCTAAAATAAGCCCGTCACAAAAGGGCAAATAGTGCCCTTTAAGGTGAACTGTATCTAAGCATTTATTGTACTACTCCTGTAAATTTTCCGGAGTTTTGAAGTCTATCAATATCAAAATAAAATGTATTATTCATTAAAAACTTAAAACCCTTCCTCACAGGAGGGCTTTAATTATTAAATGCAGAAAAGCATGTAAAACTCTTGGAACAACAATTTTCACGTCCACACACAGTCACTGCTGTCACTGCCACTCAGAGTGTGGTGCCAGCGCTGATGAGAGCTGCCTCCACTCGCTCCCCTGCAGACAGGAGTGAAGGCCTGAGCTTTGACAGGCAGGGTTTGCGTGAACCTGGGTCAGCCACAGCCACGTCCCAGACTCTGCGTTACCCAAATTTCTTATACAAACTGCAACATGTAATGTAAACACTCTAGAGGGATGTATCTTACAACACAGGGAATACAGACAATGTTTTACAGTAACTATAAATGGAGCATCTATTGTACACCTGAAACATATATTTTAAATCAGCTATGTCTTTATAAAAAATTAAAAAATAATTTAAAAATGTTATCCCTTTAATATTCAATTTGGTTTTTAATTAACTACTAAACAGCTTAGAATATATAAAAGCATTTAAGTGTGATGTTTGTTTACATATTTATTTACTTCAGCCTCCTGCTAAAAGAGAAATTAAACAATTTTTTAAACACAGCTTAACAACCATAACAACAAAAAGGCAAAACTGAGAGTGAAGAGAAAATGGAGATTCAATACTTAAATGAAACCAGGGGGAGGTAAACTCATAAAAATGGATTCCATGAAGTCAGGGCAAGTGTTAAAGGCCGACTAGAAATTCAGCTGTAAGATTCTTGGCAGCTAAAGCAAAAAAGAAAAAGATGATGGGGCAGGTGGTAGAGCGTGTGCTTAGTGTGCACAGGGTCCTGGGTTCAAGCCCCAGGGCCTCCACTAACAGATAAATATACCTAATTACCTACCCCCCAAAAGAGCCCCAAAGAAAAGAAAAAGAGAAATTTCTTTCCAAAAAAATCCTGATATTAAATTTGGATTAAATACTTTAAAAATAAAAGGAAAATAGAAAAGATGAGTGACACTGTGAACAAAAACCCCAGCTGGGCTAACAAGCTAAGTCACAAATCTAAGTGTGATAAGTGTCGGTTTACTGATCTAAGTTTTGCTGGGCTAACTCGTAAATCTGAAGTTCAGTGTCAGTTTACTGGGCTAACAAGCTAACTCGTAAATCCAAGGTCAACAATTGTCAGTAACGTGATCTGTTCCAAATTGATAAGCTTCAGTGTACTGATTCCTTGCTTTTTGTTGTTTGAGCCTTATTGGCTAAAAGCCCCATACTTGTAATTAACCCTATAAAACCTCATGTGCACGTCTTGGATGTGCTCAGGGCTTGGGAACAGAAGCCCCTCTGAGCCCGCTGGCATAATAAATCTCAGTACTCCCACCCTCTGAGTGCTGCTTATTTCTTGGCTGGCCTGTTGTTTCCATAACAACACAAGCGATAATGCCCGTGAGATAAATCTGCGATGGCTGCTGGCAGGTCCCCATGTCTCATGTGGGAAAATCTGAAACATATTTCTCACCACTCAGAGTCATCCTCAGCCCACCCCACATCTCCCGCTGTTAAATGCAGGAACACACGCAGGGCCCGGCCTTTGCTCTCTCTGTGTCATCACAGTGAGACAGGATGGAAGGGGGCAGAGCAAGCCATTCAAGAAAGACCACAGCAATTAACATCAAAATGGTGAAGAATTCAACCCCCAATAGGTCTTGAGGCTCAGGATGAAGAGATTTAACTTCTAGTAGATCCTGAGCTTCATTATACACCCATTGTAATAATAACATGGTGAATAACATGGCCCCAGGCACCATGGCAGTCACAAGGCTAGCCACAAAAGGTCAAAGGGTGGAAAATGGCCAACTCCCTGGAATCCCAGCCCCTTGCCCTAAGGCTGGTCCTTCTACTTATTAGCATATGAAACCACGAAGCCCAAGAAAAGGAGCAACACAGAGCCACATCCCAGGAACCCCTCTCTCTACCTCTTCGGGGAAGGCCCACACTATTTCTGTGGAGTGTGTGCCTACTTTTAATCTGAGCATCAAACCCCCATACTTCGTGACGTTTCTCATGCCTGTCAATGTATCTCTCTGAATAAATCTACCTTTACTCAACACTGGCTTGTTCTTGAATTCTTTACTGCATGAAGCCAAGGAACAAAATCTGGTGGGGCACATCCCAGGGGCTCAACGGAAGCCTGGGACACAGCCCTTCTCATGCCCCACATATTTTTTCTTGTATCAACAGGACTGGGATGTGAAGTGAGGTCTGAGGCCCCAGCTAAGGGACAGAAGCAGCCTCCAGGTCTCCAATTGGTGGGCAGCCTCTCCCCCATCAGGGGCCATGGGGTCTGCCTGGTTCTCTGTGTTTTTTTGTTGTGCTGACTCCCCAGTCAGAGAGATTTCTCCTTAGGCCTGGCTCCACAAAACCCTTCTCTCCAAAATACAAGCACATCATGTCACAATCCTCTTGTTCAACCATGAATTGTTCAGCCAACTTTTTCCTTCCCCAGTTAAGTACCTAAATGTCCTCCCTGCCATCCCACCACTTCTTTCTTTTTGAGAACTCTGCACTCCCCACACACCATCCTGAACTCAGGTGCCTTGCTGGCTGGGACCGAGATGTTTCAGTCTCAAACATCCTGAGTCCTTTCTCTTTCCACTTTCTAACTTAAAAAGGGCTTCCTGTGTCTCCCACCGCTCTGATTCTGAATGTCAAAAAATGCTCAGGTTACATTCACTCTGTGAATACCTCCCAGGTTTTGGCTAGGTTTCCTTCCCAAGATCTTCATTAAGGAGCTGCATCAAGAAGTTTAAAGGGGCTATTCTTACATTTGAGTGGAGGAGCCTGCAAGAAATTTAAATGGCTTTGAAGAGAGAGTTAACCACGGACAGAGAGGTCGCAGGTCCTAGTCAACAGTGTCATGAGGCAAAATGTTCTTCAAAGGCTCAGAGTGGCTTCTGAACACGGAGTCGGCAGGGAGGAGGTGACAGGCAGTGAGTGGGGTGAGAGACACAGGGTACGGTCCCCCAGCAGGGGAAGAATTAGTTATTTTCTAGTTTTCCAATTTCTTACTACCTTTTTCTCTTATTGCCACATACCATTTCCGACGAATTAAGCATATCAATGTCAGTCATTTGGGCCACTTGGGAGAAGCTGCACGATGCCATTCACAGGGCTGGGACATGACAGCCACACCAGTCTAGGTTGAAAGACCAGTGGGGGTATTTCCATGGTAATCACGGGCATGCAGCAAACTCCCCAGCTTCAATGACCTCCTCTCAAAGTTGGCGCCAATAAAACTACCAAGCAAAATGCGTGATGATTTTGGCCAACATCTGTTTATTAGTTAAGTGCCTGTGACACCTGCCACTTAATAGGGAATGAGTACGATCAACGAGGCCCTGTCTACCTGGCCACACGCGCCCTGCCTTCCTGCCTTGGTGCAGCAGCACAGCTTGTTTAGCTGAGATGAGCGCCCCCAGAGCAGCCCCGACGGGAAAGCTCCCAGCTCTGCACGGCCAGACGTGTTCCTTTCCTTCTCAGAGCTGATCACAATTTGCTGTCGTCTGTTTTTATGTTTATCCCTTTTGTAACTGCCTCTCCTCCGGAGATTTTGCTCAAGCAGCACAGGACCAGATGTGTCTTGTGGCCTGCCGGATATTCTGGGCTGGGAAACAACCGAGCCCACATCTGGCTCTGGTGCTGAACGGAGAGAGCAGAAGGCCCAGGAGCCCATGCTGAACCGAGGCCCCTGCACACAAAATTATGGTCTGACTTTGGGCAAATTACACAGTCTTTTTTACCCTGAGATTCCTCATCTGTCCATAAAAATAACTGCCCATGGCACACAGAGTTACAAGTATTAAAGGAAATCACCAAATTCACAAAGTAGCCAAGGGGCTACCAGTGCATCCTAAACAGACACATGCTGCCTTTAAGGCTCTGACACACACCAAGCGTGGTGGTCGAACAAAGTGTACACTGCTAAGTGTCAGTGTGTTAAGTGCTTCATGTGTGCTATAATAAT